>NC_043986.1:13363889-13663889 GCF_902150065.1 Myripristis murdjan | reverse complement strand
GTTGGAAAATAAAACGGTGGGATTCTAATAAGTCATTTGTCAATTTTTACAACCCCCAGACACATTGATCCATGGGGATTAATGAAGATGCCTGATATTGTTGTAGATATGAACAGGGGAGACGGTGGGGACAGTAATCAGTCATGTTGGCGATTTGTCCTACCTCGTTTTCTCTTCCTGGGGAGTCACTCCATAGAGGGGCTCACTTCATCTGAGGGGGAGAGCAAGAGAGAAACATTAAAACCCAGGAACTCTTCCTTCTGATGTCTCTACATGCATATATATTCTTTAAAGAAATTTATACATTTGAATGCAGGCATGACTGCATCGTCTACAGAGGTTGAAATAATGTAGCATGCCTCCAGATGATGCAAAGGCAAAATGTGTATTCACTCCTGTCCCCAATAATATAAAAAGCACAGTTGAAAGGGCCCCACATCATAGTTGGGGGAAGGGGGTGGAGGCCGAAGGCGGGGCGAGAGGGACACTAGAGTTGGTGGAGCCCATTCAAGCATGAGGAGCAGGTGTGGAATACAGTTTACTACTTTTGTGAAAATTTTGGCACAGCTTCCCAAATGACAATTTACTTAGAGTTGGTAATCCTGAAATCAAGATAATGAGGGGATTTCTCTGCCAGATTTGACCTTGAGGCTGACTCGACACAATCTTGCTGGCTGGAAAATGAAACCAGCTGCTTTCCTTTGACACCTCAGTGGCAAAATTTACATGGTGCAGATGTAAAGATATTTGGGTCCAGCACTGTTGGCATGAAAAATACAGCAGAGCTAAAGGGTCATGGTAGCTAACAGGGGAGAGTAAATGCAGTGGAGGTTTTAAAAGCATATATATGGATTACAGTATAAAGGTATCAAGTTCATGATCACTACAAATGTGGCTTTCATATGCAGGCATGTAAAAGTGAAGTGCAGGATGTTTCTTATATGACGTCCATTTTCCTTGCCTCTCAGCCCCATCAAGACAGAAACTGGCTTTGGCAGAACCAGTTGAGTCACTCTGAAATCCTCTCAAAAAGTTTCCTAACCTTGAGAGCCCAAGCATCCCCGAAAAAGTAATAATAATTCTAACCTGATCTTCCTACTTATTTTATATCTCCCCTCAGCAACCTAACTTCTTCTCGGCAACAGTGCAGTTATTAATTCATGAGGCACTAATTAGTTCTTTGTTTAATTTTGTGTTAAACAGACTGACCGGAATGATAACGACTCGCGCTGTAGCGCTTCGGTCCCATGCCGCTCCTGTTTGCTACAACAAGGGAGCATCGTGCGACTAGCATGATGAACCCAATTCCCTTCTAAGTTGCACTTCATTAAGTCAAAATGTGACAAGGAGCTTAGAGGAAGAACTGGCAGATCTGATCATACATAACAATGCAGGCCCAGTAAGTTTAGGGGGGGTAGGGGGTGCTGGTGAGGGGGGTAGTGGATTCCAGCATGCATGTTGATAATTTTCTATTTTTAACCCTTGGGGGCCGTCTTTCATTTTCCTTTAATTGTTTTTGTTCAGAGCTGCAGTGTCCTCTTTTTAAATTGCAGCTCCTATCAACTCCCCTGATCAACCCCCTGTGCAACATTGCAGGCAGACAAGTAAACAACAGGGTTGCCCTTTTCCATGATTTAGTGCAGACGGTTGCACCGGTAAAATGGGTGGCACTTTCCCATTGTACATACTGTACATAGGATGCCATTTAGGAGGAATAGTTGCATGACATGTCTCACGAAAATGAACTTGAAACATAACGTTTTTGGCACTGTAAGTTGAGAAACCTGCTGGGTGTCACCAAAGTTAAGAGGCCAAGGCTCATCAACAACACAGGAATGCATCAGGGCAGTTGCATGAGCCCATATTTCACATACCACCTCAAAAATGTTATTGTTGAGTACACATTTGAGTGATTTATTGCGTGTATATCAGATGTGTGATTATCGACAGAGCAGACACTACGTTTTTAGTGCGAGGGCTTCAAATTAATTGTCACAAAAAGTTCTGTACGAGCTAATTACTGTTCAGCTAACACTACAGAATGATACTACAGCATATGCTTTTACTTTACAATCCCTTCGTCTGACAAACAGTACTGTACCCAACAGGTAATACCTTTCAATAAACTGTTCTATCAGTGACTTGATAAATGCGGCAGATAGTCATTTTTGTTTGCAAACTGGTGTGTGTGTGTGTGTGTGTGTGTGTGTGGTTGGGGGGGTGTCTTCACTGCAAATCATCAGCTGACAAGCTCCACTAAGATGTTTAGCCTCTCCAAGAATCTCCTCACTGGCTGAAGATATGATAAAATCAAAAAGCAGACAAGTAATTACACTGTATAATAGGCAAGATTGGCATTTTCAAAATCATTTTCATGTGGATGGAAATGACATTGCATAGACTATTCTGTATTCACTGGTGCAGATAAATAAACAAGGCATGGAGAAGAAGGGGGGCATACAGAACGCACAGTACAATGGCAAGCAGGTCAGTAATTAGAAACTCTGTTTGCACAGTAATAATTTTAATATATTCATCAGGAAACAGAGCATGCCTAGCATGATAAAATCCCATCAAGGAGCATATCCCGACTGTCTTAACCTTTTAAACAGACTGGCAGCACATTGTTGGGAACCTCAAAGAACAAAACTAACATAATAAATAAATAAACACATAGAAGTTATATGAAATGCAGTGATTCTCCCCCATATTTTAAAAGATAAGCATGAACAGCTGACATTTATGACATGACAGGGATATTCAACCCTTTCCATACGCTCAGAATCCTCAATATTGATCAGCACCTGCAGCTAAATGTACTTGTGGAGCTCTTGACCACCTTTATCCAGCGTGATCGGACTCAAGCCTTCCACTACTGAAATGGATTCAGCTTTGATTGCGTGAGCGTGAAGACCAATACATGTGTGTAACCTTGTTTGTTATTGAAGGTTGTGGTGGTGATGCTATGGAAATTATTGCAAATTGCTTAAAGGAGTCCTGACACGCAAAAACCTTGACCTGATGATGCCATTTGCCTAAGACAGAAGAATGCGTAATTGTTGCAGGAATTCAAGGTGGAGCAAAAAGCTAATCTTTATGAGCAACATTTTTACTATAGGATTACTTTGACCAAAAATAGCTCAAAGGCATTCATGTGTAAATCATACTGCTGCATGCATAACCAAAGTGCATGTGATGTTAATGTGATAAACACACCCACTGCAAACCAAAGAAGTATACAGTAAGTGCTCTTTCAAACTTAAAGTCAGAGAACAAGTTAAGCTGCTAGATCACACCTTAATGTTTCGAAGTAGTTTTCGGCTCCGACAAATTCAAATAACAGGAACACACAAACAGGCAATCCATTCAGCAGAGCAGTTTAAAATAATAACTCTCGTTGCTGTAATGATTGCCAATCTATTGTCTAAGTTTCCTGGTTTCATTTCCCACACATAAACTCAGAAACTTACAAGTTTACATGACCTCATTCCAAATAAAACAACCTCTAATTACACCAAGTGGAAGCCATACTACAAGAATAAACCTCTCACTGAATAGGCTACTCCTTGGTGTCTTCTGGTCTGTGTGTTTCATTCTAACTGACTTTGTGAACACATTGCACAATGAGAAATTGACCATTTACTCATGCATATTTGACAGCACCTAGTAGGCCCCTTTTTGTGCTGTCACTTCTAGCTCCTATTCTTTTTTACCCCTAGGAGAGGACAGAGTTGGGGGCTTGAGGGCAGCTACCTCCACAGTCCCACTGTCCCCTCCTCGCCTAATTTTTGTTGTCCAGCCCTTTGAAACCTCAATCTCACGCAGAAGCTAAGAATGGTGAGCCATGTGCAACAAGTGCCGATGCCATGGAAACCCCCGTTTTCCCCCCAAAATATTCCTTTTTATCCCTTTTGAGGACCTGTCACCGGGCAGAGCAGGCATCACACGACCCCGGGCCTAGCCGTGACAAAGCCTATTTTCTGCCTGCTCCTTGATTGATTAAAAAAGACTTTTTAGCAAAACCATGTTAAAGGACAAAAAAGTGACACACAGAAGAAAGGGCCCTGGGGGATGGCCCAATCAGACGCTTTCCCCCAGTAATATTGCACAGAAAAAAAGAACAATATCATAATCGCCACAAAGGAAGGGTCAGGCCAAGCATGAAACGTGACAACAATGGTGATTACTATGATGATAGAAAAAGTTTAGGATTTGGTGGGTAGGTTAAATCTAACTACACGCGGTATAATTGGATCCATCTGCATAAAGCGTGCACTTGTAAGATTTTCCTGATGCTGGTCTCGATCCATAACTTGCAGATTTGTGTTGCCGAAGTTAACTCCAATCTGTGAAAAGACCGCTGAAAACGACTCCAGCATGCTGCTAGATATTTCATACACCGTCATTAAATGTGTGAACCTAAACATACTGACTTCCTTTCTGATTTATGACACCCTGCCTGGCCACTACAAATGATGGCATATTATCTCAGCATATTCACACTCTGGTATACCCCTTGATTATTATAAATGCGTTCTGCATTAGCTTCCCTCCACACTCGAGAAAAATTATACATGTTCTGTTGTGGTTCATGCGTAATATGGGATCAATATTCTATGCATTGGACATTTCACTCCTCCAGTTGACCTAAGTGACAGACCATTTAAAACAGAGAGAGACCGACTCAGCTGGCCTGTACAGCACCAAAGGGAGAACACATTATTAATTAATCTCAAAAGCACAGGTCAATATGAAGAGTCTATTGCTTACATTACTTTATTTGTTTATTTATTTTTAACCAGGTTTGTGTCAAAAAGCTTTAAAAAACCTGGCCTCCTAGAGTGATCTGATTGTTGAGAGGGAAATGTCAAACATGACATTATGAAATGTGTTGTTGTCATACCACAATGAATACAGAGGTTATATTCACCAACATTAAAGAACGAGAGCTGCTGCTTTCCCTTTGTTTCTGTCTGGAGATGTGGAGGAGATATTTACCAAGACGATGGGGTGGGGTGGTGGTGGGGGGCAGAGCAGAGCAGCGCAGAAGCATTAGAAGCGTCCGCACACGAGCAATTAGTATTCCAGATCCTGATGGTTCTAAACACAAAAAGGCCTCACCAAATCCCCACGGCGGAGGTGTCAGACGGAAAATGACGAAAATCTGCTCCTTGACAGGGAGTCATTTATATTTTAGCTTCGTTCCATTATCTTAACGAATCCATCATCAGCCAATGCAATATTAACAGCAGAAAATCAACTCATTAGATCCAGGGGGATTTAATCAAGATTGCAATCATGTATGCGGTTCCTGGAGAGTTGGCTTCTTTTTTTTTTTTTTCTTTTTGGTCCTTTCCACGTAATTGCCGCATCTCAGATCTTAATAAATTATTCTCGATCTGAGATTGATGCCTTTTTTTCCCTGCCTCTCACGCCATGCACTCACCGTCTCCAACTATAATATTTACCATAAACATTATTATGTCATGGGCACACAGTTTAAAATGGCCTTTAGCTAACTCACAGAAGTAATTGGCTTCTCCATTTCTCTCTCGTTTCCTTGCTAATTGCCCAGTGATATTGCTAACAGTTCCTTCAGAAAGAGAGAAAAGGCCTCCTTTGCACAAGCTGGGATGTGTTGCTAGGATTTTTCAACCTTTATCTGTACATGTACAAAAAAAAAATCCTGTGTTTGCTTGGTTTACAAGAGAAGAAAGAGGATTAAAGAGCATTGCACATTTGATCTGTAAAACTGTATGTGAAACCCCAACATAAGAGAGAAAACAGAGAGGGCTCAAATTTCAGGTATGCTATTTTAGTCAAGTCTCAGCAAAATGCTTGGCAGAAAATAAGCTGCACGGAAATTGCCACAGACAGATAATACTTCAGATATGAGTCAAGTAACAAGCAATACCTTACATTAACTGTATGTGTAGACTGAATACTTACATATGCCAATTAATACTTATGACTCAAAGACTGTCCACACTTATCATTAATAAACAAGTTTTCTAACATATTTAAATACAAAAATGTACTTGTGTGAACCTACACTAGACAGTCTAGGCATATCATGGCCAGTTAAGTAATTCAAAGAGCAACAAATGTAAGATTCAATCAACTAAACAACTCAGATCAAAGTGACTTAACTTTTTTAATACCAGATGGCACTGCTACTCAAATTTAAAAAAAAAAAAAAAAAAAAAAAAAAAAAAAACTCAGGTGTGTTATTACTATTTAGGGGGGCAGAAATCCCAATGCTTGAAGTCAGAGTATTCAAAATTGAATATGAAAGCCTTACATTAACAAGGAGTTAATAATGAATGGGAGGTGAACAACTACTTGTGACTCATTGCCAAAGGACCACTCCTCTATTGATTCATGTTTCAAAATGATATGATACACTGATAGATTTTACTTCACATGTACACTACATCCCTTAAATTATGAAACTATACAAAAGGTATCATGCATGTTACGATAACTGTGAGAAAACAGAGTAAATGCATGCTAGTAAATTCACACAGATTCATACCACAAACTTGGCAAATCTCTCTCTCAGACCCTAACTGCCCTGTTGAAGGATATCAGTGACACAATGATCACTGTGTGCACTGTACTAAGCTCCAGTTCTGCAACTGAGGGTGTTCGGATCCAAAGGATATACAGCAAATACTATTTACTGTTGCGGAGCCTTAAGGTCAAGTTATTGCCCTCATCGACTTATGTTAAGGACAGATTCTTTACAGTTACACCCCTATTTAGGAGTCAAGCATGTTGTGCAGATTGACATCTTTTTTTTTTTTTTTTTTACAAATGGATAGAAATGAGCTGTGCAGACTGGTGCAGCCACCACTGGTAAATGGTATCGGTATGATAGGACTGATAAGACTGTGAGAGGGCCTTTCGCAACTGTGTCACGTCTTCTCAGATCACATTACTGGCGAAGCATACACACTTACCAGAATTAACTTGGAAAATATTTAGATTTACTGTCTTGCTAGTAAATGTGGATTATTTCCCATGTTTATTGCACCATATGTACATAAGAGGTGGGGCTAAGTGAGAAAAACATGTCATCGGCATATACACTTACACCATACAAGCTTAGATCATCAGTGAATCTAAACTTACTATATATTCATGTTTTTGCTGCTCTGTTGGTCAGTATGAGCTATATAAAAATGTATTTATTTACTTAATACTGCTAACAAGCACAATCAGAGACCAGCAAGCTAAATTAGCTTTACCCATCATGAACTAGAATAGGTAATGTGTAGATCAATACATTAACTACCTCTTAAGACCAGTTTTTAAGGCAGAATACCACAAATTGAAGAATTCACTTTAGTCTTTCATCATAAAACAGTTATGAAATCAGTATTAATAAACATGAACAATGTACACACACCTTGACACCAGAGAACCAATGCCCTTATTACTTTAAGTGTAAAGAGTGAAAATTTAAACATACGTCTGTCTAAAACGTTTACTTTCTGTTATGTTTTTGAGAGTCTAAACCACAAAATATGTTCTTATGACCAGAAAATTAAAAGGACCGTCTCACTGAACACACACCGGACTGGTGTAATCACAATTTCAGGGGTCAAACAAACTTTCATTCTAATTGTCTGTGGGTGTGAGAGATGATAGTGAACACTCGAGAAAAAAAACAACAGATTTCATAGCTTAAATTTACTAGTATCCCCCTTTAAGTGTTCAGTCATGTGTAAATATTATTATCCACTGACTAATGACATCAAATGCAAATGTCTCACTGCCACTGAGAGCTGGATGCCCTCTTGTTGTCATTAAATACGTGAAAACAGGTTTTTTATTTTTTTTTGTTTTTTTGTGTGCAGTGTTTCTTTTTTTTATTGAGTTTGTATGCTCAGCAGCCTGTGCACCTATCTTTCTCCTGTAGTAACAGGGCTTCTTCCCCTCACAGACAGGATTAACTCCTAACATGTTCAACATGATCCAAAAGTGTAAAAACTGTCAAAGAGACCTTTAATCTGCCTATGGAACAAAGCCTTTTGTACAAGGACTAACCTGACCTTGTCACTGTGAGTTTAACTTGCTGTCTGTTAGGCAATATAAAGCCCTAGCCAGCCCTTCTCCCCCTCTCCCTCCCTCCAGCCCTCCAGCCCTCCTTCCCTCCATCTCTCTCTCTCTCTCTCTCTCTCTCTCTCTCTCTCTGCCGTGGCACAGAACTGGGGTTTGTGTAGCTGCAGCACCAAATGCTGTGTTAATCCCTGTGTCTCTGAGATGGCCAACAGTAAATCCGAGTCCTCAGTAAACCAATCTCCGAGTTTTTTATCTTGATTTATTAGATTACGAGTCCTGGGTCCCTGAGTCCCTGCAACACATACTAATCCTAATCGGAATAGACAAGTATTAGCCCAGTTCAAGGGGAGCTAAACTGCATCCATAGCCAACTTTAAGTATGAGGGGAAACTATAGGCTTATAGGCTTGATGGGGCTTTTTATCCTTTTTCCTTTTTTCTCCATTTACATTAGCAGAATGAGTGCATAATTAAATACATAAATCCTGACACACAAACCCTCAAAAGGCCTAAAACCACTGAACCCCATCCAGTTTGGCTTTCTTTTCCCTGCACAATGAAGTTACTGAGCCAAGCCCAATCATTTGTATTTTTCTCAGATTTTTAACAGTGAGCAAGGCAAACATGAAAGTCCCATTGAAAACAATTGCAAGAATTAATTTTACATCTCAGTGAATTCAAGGCAGTGTTGTCAAATCATGAGCAGCAGGGCTAAATATCTAATTTCCCTTGGTCCAAAGAATGACCTAAAAAAAATGCAATAAATCACTTTTTATCTGTGATAATAAATCTCACATTATTAGAAAGGTTGGCAGAGGGATCCACCGAGGGGAAAGACACACGCAACAAAAATTGGTCAGATTATTGTTCCTAACTTTATACCAAAACGATAGGATGGTCACAATTATATTGTAAATTGCTGATCTCACACTGCTTTCAACAAATCCAACCAATGTGAATGGGAACTGGGCTCGGCTGGACGGAGTCCATGTGACACATGAGGCCAGGGCTGGGGAACATTCAGAAGTGTCTGCTTGTACACTAATGCTGGTGGCAGCTGTTAGTCTGCCAAAAACTGCAGCAGCAGCAGCAAGGATATCCTGAAATACTATTGAAAACCTCTAAACCTCCTCCTCGCCGATGTAAAGCTATACTGCTGCTCGGCGCCAGCACAATCACTGATCAATCTGGGGACGTTAAAAATGGAGCCAGGTTTGTGGGCTAAATCTGCTGCTTTTCAGCTTGGAAGGTCAAACCGGTGGTCTCGGGAGGGATGTCCGGGTTTAACAGAATATTTTCACAGTATTTGAGAAAGTTTGTGCCGCAGCTATGACAGACTCAGCACAGCTTGTGGGTGGTGAGTGTGTGTTTGCGTGTGTCTGGTCCTATATTTCTGTCTGAGTACATGTAGATTTTCATGGCAGAGGTTGCCCCTGTGCACTGGCCTCAGGGGTGACAGGGGAGCTAAGGGAGATGTGACAGCCATGTCTGCTCCCTGTATGTGTTTGTTTGCCCCTGAAAATGAGACACCGGTTTCACTCCGGCCCCCTGGGCATGTTTAGCTCTGCCTCTACCGCATCGCCTTCATTTGATACAAAGTGGAAGTCCACCCAATAATAATATCTCCACTGGTAGCGTGAAATAGATACTGTACATATGCACTTCACAGTTTAAAAAAAAGCTAAATCCCATTGATTACTTCCCACATTTCCCAGTTTCAAACCTACAACTGAGATAAAAATAATTACGCTTCTACTTCTTCTTGCATGGTACTACAACATGGTAATGCAATCATAATACAAAAAAAGGTATAAGAACTACACCGCATACAGTGCAATGATTTACAGTGTAGGATAACACACTGGCCATAAACAACCTAATACAATGTTTGAGGTGTTATGTGATGGAAAAAAAAAAACGATGCAGTGCTCATGTGTGCCAAATAAAAGTGTGGAATGGATTCCCTTTGCTCTTGCGCTGTGTCCTTCAACCCAAGTGTCACCAAGTGTACTTTGCAAGGAATATTCATTTCCTTAGGAAGACCTCGTCAGCCTTGTGACCCAATCCATATCCATTCTGTCCTGTCTGCCCTCCCTAGTCTCTGCCTCTTTTCTGTAAGTGGCAGATATTTCACCTGCCTATCAGTTTCCCTTTAAACGTGCTGGTATATGCAGGAAAGGCGCCCATGTAGGGTCACTGATTGTCCTCTACCAGGCCCTCTTTGAAGCCACTGTCTTGCTGGCTCTACCTCTCCCCCCTTCCTCTATCACTCAAATTACAGCGTGTAGAGGTCGCTGATAGAAATGGGTTCAACAGAGCTGATTAACTTTGATCTAGGTTTACATATTATTGAAAGAGAAATTCTACAAGTCTTACGTGGCTCGTGATCTACTACAGTAAGTGAGCCATAAAATTAACCTTCCCTGATTTATATTTTCAAATGGAAAATAGTTGCCTCCTTTTATTTTTATTCAGTGTCTGGAACGGAGCCTGCAAGACGCAACATAGAAAACAGTGTGTTGTGCATGCAGCCCACAGCGAAATTCAGTTTACTACCAAATAATGGGAATCAGATCATTTCCATGCAGAAATGCGTAGAGGGAAGGAAAGCAGCTGCTTCAGTGTGAGGAAGGTAGGAGGAGGTTAAAAGGAGTCAATGGAGGCTAAAGAGACAGCAGGTCTACCGATGACAGAAAGAGTGGCCAGGGACTGCAGTTCAGGACTTCTGGAAACCACATCAAACAGGCCATGGAGCGCTGCCAAGACGAACACACACCAACTGTTGCAAAAAGAAGAGGGGAGAGAGGAAGAGAGGGAGGGGGACAGAAATGGAAAAAGAGGAAGGTTCAGTAACAAGATAGAGATGTGTGTGTGAGAGAGAGAGGGTCAGCGGAATATGGAGATAAAAATTCAGAGGCAGCAGCGCATACTGATATAGCCAAGGATCACAGGAGAAAGGATTGAAGAAAGGAGGGACACTGGTGGCAGTTCAAGGAAAAATCCACTCTTGGATACTCGCGTGCTATTAGATATTTGTAATTTCCAGTGCATTCCATGAGTTTTTTGTGATTAAGAGTAGACATTTTTAGTGCAGTCTACCCATTTTCTCTCCGCCTCTCACGCCTACTTCTAATCTACTTCGACTAACATAGCTAGCTAATAGAAATGCAACATTTTTTTTTTTTCTTTTTTGCGTTGTTTGTAAGCTTAGTAAAAACGTAGCCCTTTCCCTTTGTAAAACTTTGCTGGTGAGAAATTACCTGTGAGAAAAAAATATAGCCTAACCTATAGCTCAGGAAAAAATGTGTTTTTTGCATAGAAATAAGGCTGACTGTTGGATTAAGTTAATTGTTTTGTATCTGACCTCCAATTCAGCTACAAGGTAAGCTGTAAATGAACTTTTTCACGGAGGCACTTGAGCAGTTGATCTGAAATTTGGGTGCATTTTCTGCAGCATGTGCTGTTTTAGAGAAGCAATGAATGAATTTAATGCAGTGACAGTCTGAGGAGGAGGGCAGGGGAGGAGCTTACTGTCATACCCATACAGAAATTCAGAAACCTCAAACCAGGGAATTACAACAGCACGGCTGTCAGTAGAATGGTGGAAAGAAGACACACAGTGGTGACTTTCACATTGCAATGGTTAATTTTACTGCAAAAACTGTTCGTAATGTTGCTTAATGTAGCATTAACATTAAGAAACATCTAGTCACCCTCTTTATATTCATGTTTAGCATTGTTTTGTTTTTGTTTTTTTCGCTCAGAATTTGTAAAAAGAGAGATTTTAAACTGTTTTCAAATAGATTTTGCTAAAAAAAAATACTGTGATAATATTGTTACATTGTGAGCCAAATACAGTCTGTTAAATCAAACCACACAGTGAATTTGTTGTTACATCGTTACCAGCTAGTCAACTACTTCATGCACACCAACGCATTTAGAGAAACTGGTATCTCTATCTCTTTTACAATCTCCCTGTACGACTGTTGAACGTCAGCACAGAAATTCACCTTTGCTGTTATTTTCACAGTAACTGACTCAAAAACTGATGTAGATAGACAGATAGATAGCTGAAACAACTTTCTGCTATGAGACTGCTATGAAACATTGTAGCTGCAATGGAAATATCTCACCATGTCATTTCATCAGAACAAGACACACTATCAAAATCAAAATCTTAGTAGAAATGAAAGGTACATTGCTAAAACCTTTTTTTTTCTCAACAATGTTTAAGTGTCTTAGGATGCATTTTTCTTTTAAAATGAATAAAACCAGCCCATGTGACAGCGCTTTAAACAATCCCCACAGTCTGTCCAGAAAAAAGAAAACAGGCCCTGCTGGTGTGCAGTCAGGCTCCATTTCCAGGCCTATCAGGAACCAGCCACTTGTTCAGAGGAGCACCTGACTAATACCCACTATAATGTCACTTCTATATTTGTATCCAGCTAATCTGCTCTCAGGCTCCAATCTTTTCCACTTTCTTGCAAATTTATCACTAGACTGAAAGGCCGGTGCCAGATCCTAAGTGCCTCACCCTTTTAAATTAAATAGTGGCATTTGTGATAAAGCCACTAAATTCCTTATCTAACTGCCCTGAAGAGTCTTTCAAGGCAAAGTGTCACTTTTCCTAAACTGGAGCACTTGTGACGCCATGTGCCCCACCCTACAAGACACACACACACACACACACACACACACACACGTACGCACAGATCCTGTTTGTCAGTTGTTGTTTTTTTTAGTCCTCTTTTCTAAGGAGACAATCAGGTCAAAAATAGAACAAAAAAACAAGCCAAGCCAGGTACATTGTAGAACACAGCTATTTTTTTACAAACTGGAAACATGAATAAGTAGACTGACAGCTTATGTTGTTTTTATTCACAAACTTGCTGAATTAATCCTGTTTTTTTTTGTTGTTTTTTTTAATAACTGAAACATGTACAAATATGTGTAAACACAATATACACCATAGATAGACTATTACATGGCTGGTGAGCAACTTCATACCACTATATCCTAATATATGACAGAGACTTGAGGAGGGACTTCAATACTGTGCCTCACTACCAATTACGTGGGAAGTTATTCAATTAGTCAGGCAGGTGATGCGCTTCGATAAGCCTGAGGCAATGACATAATATGTCTCTCTGTGTGCCTTATACATAGTCAATCCCATGTAATTTTACCTAAACTAATACAATTAAGCCTAACTTGAAGTTAGCTATTTTCACTCTCCTTGAAGTAGAAAGGCCACAGTCAAACCACGCTATCTTAGGTTATGTTGTCCTGTCCCTGGACTCACAGGAACACTGGCCTGTCAATAAATTTCTTTTTCACTTCCTTCCCATTGTGAATTCATTACCTAATAAGGCACTGCCTGAATTCTGGGTTATTTTGAGTATGTGTGATAATGCTCACTCTAACCTAGTCCCTCTCTACAGATTCCAGCAGTAGGCAAGTACCAGATATAGGGAAGCTCCTGCAGAGCAAAAGGACTGCAAATGATGAATAAAAAATCATGACAGCTGTATTTACTGCATATACAGCGTACATACATAAAGCACTGTGTGCTTGTGCATAAATCCAGAGACAGAAAATAGTGTTAGTGTGTAGTTAGTGTAAGGGACGTGTAACACAAAATTCAACAAACATGTTTAAATTTTCATTAGCACATCTAGATTGGAGATTTGGATGCATACAGTACCACTGCTGGTGCAAACAATTTCTGTCAAGCACATGCTGGAAAAAAAAGTCTACACTGATGAGAGCTTTCTTTTTTCATTGCCACTGCTTTTGTTTTCATGCATACATTGTTTTTAGCCTTTTCTTCAGTTTCTAATCTCTTTTTGATATGGTGAGATGTGACTTCCTACCCCATGCCTGCTCCATTGTTTTCCGGCGTTTTTAGAGGAATGAGGTTAAAACAAACTGTTCCTATGTAGAAGGTCAAATAACATTGTTATGAAACTTAGAGAAAATGAGACTAAAGGTAACAGCATGAGACCAACAGGGTATTCCTGTCCCTGAGCAGGGCCCTGTAAACTTCACAGCAACAAAAAAAAAAAGAAAAAAAAGCAGCAATCTGTTGATTTATAATTAAGAGGAAAAATCTTCAGTTTGGCACTGTGGGCTCCTTGCGCTCACACTTCCTCTTAATCTCAGTCTCTTGTGTTTATTTATCAGTTTTCAAAGTTGTACGCTGAAGGACTTCTTGATTATTTAGACAAGGCACAGGAGTATTTCCTGGGCCAACAGAGTGAAATCTCTGATGCAGGGATCTAAGCAGGCAGCTTGCTTGATGCTTGACCCTTGACCTCTCCTGGGTAATAATGCCTCCATATCTATCCTCACACACGTAGCGGCACAGCACAATCACATATTCAGATGCCTGGAGAGGTTTCATACAGTAGTGTCAAATAATCAAGCAGCGATACAAAAAGTTTCTGTTTCTGGTGACTTTTTCATGTTACAAACTCTTTTGGAAAAGTTTTCCACTATGTCTCCTCTGCCAAAATAATTCATATATCATAATTCATAGCATGCAGATACAAATAACTATAATACACTGGTGCCTTGAAAGTTAAATTAAGCATGTTGTGTTTGTGTCCAGTTAAAAAACATTAACAGATTTCCCTCAAGTTCCAGTCCCTGACCTTTTCTGAGATGTTCCGCACTCCCTTCCCCTTTTTTTTTTTTTCCTTGTGCTTTCTTTCGAGAGGAAACAGCACTTCCAGAAGTCCAGCTTGCCCTCTGGTTAACATCTCTGGCATTTTCCACTTTCTTTACTTTTTTCCGCACATTTGTCCTCTCAGCTGTTCCTCCCTTTAGTCATACTTGTTTCACACAATTCAGAAAATATGCCACAAAGTTCTGAAAGCAGCAACTGCAAGCTGAGAACTGCTTGCAAAAATAAAGGGCTCTCAGAATAGATAAATAAAATCTCTGTTATCCAGCTGCCCTCCCTAAATCACTCCCAACCCCTTCAACAAGTGGTCACAAGCCAGGGCAAAGCAGGCTCTTTCAATAGCACAAGACAACCACAAAAGAGGTTTCTTCAAGATTCCAAAACTGATTGCTCAAGTTTTACAAGTAAAAACTGAGCCGAATCTGTATCTTTGAACATAATTACAGTATGTCCTTGTATCATCCTTCCTGTTAGTAAAGTAACCACTTACTGCCCTGCATGCATTCCTTGGGAAAAAAAAAAACATTCTGAAAAAGGGGAAGTGGGAGGTTTTTCAGGCTTATTTTCAGTCAATATTTCAGAACTTCAACTTTTTTCTGAGAGGGGAAACTGAGAGGTTTATAAAACAGAGAGCACACAGAAAAACAGGTCAAACATTCCCCATATTTCATAAATCAATAGCAGTGTCAAAGTTTCAGATAGGGGTGTGTGTGTGTGTGTGTGTGTGTGTGTGAGTGTGTGTGTGAGGGGGGGGGATTCACATGTGGAAGGGAGTTTTAGTAAACCAGGGGGTTAAGCACTGTAAAAATCTGCTTATTTTCTTTTTCATGTTTTGTTTAGCGAGACTGAATCCCACAACTCCGCGGCCTGCCAAAGTGATTAAGTTTTTACGGCGCTGGCATTGCTGCCTCAGTTTCTGCAGAGCAGTCCCCGACACTTCATCTCCGAAGGCCCAAACACACACTTGCAGCCGCAGCGCACAGGCAAGCATAAGTTACCAGTGTTATTTAACATGTGCTGCTAAGAGGCTGCCAGATTTTGAACCAGCTGCTAAAATTAGAGCATTTTAGCTGTTTTGGAGATTGATCAAATAAGCCCTGAATACCCCCAGCACCGTGCAGCGGGGCTGCGGCGAGAGGAGAGAGACTGAATGAAAACACTGTTAAAACATGTTTGAGTGGAATTCAAAAGCCTTACAAATGAGATATGAATTATGGTACGATTGGAGTGATAACATTGTTGCACTGTATCAGCCTTTCAGCAAAACAAATAAGGGTAACATTCTCTTTAGTCACTTTTTTTTTCTACAAGGCTTCATGGATTCTGCTCACAAGGGGGAAAAATACAAAATCTTTAAAATATATATATATATGCATAATAATGAAAGCAACTGAAGCTTCAAAAAGTTTGTCTTGACCTATCAGTTGTTGTCCATTCAAAGGCAGAACATTCACCTCTCGTCTGCTTTTGTTAAGGTGTTTGCAGACTGTGTCCATGCACAGATACAGAAGGTATTGTACAGGCAGTGGTCCCTTTTTTGCCTCGACACAGCTAAGGGTATTCAGCGAGCGCAGTGGTCAGACTCACCGAGACAATAAATCCACAGCCAGCCCAGGGATGGTCTCTGAAATCCCTACAATCAGGCTGCAGATAAATGCTATTTTGTGCTGACTGCATTGTCTCCTGCCTCTATTCTGGTAATCTAATGTGTTCAACATGCTCTTGGTCACCTTGACTTTGGTTGCCATAGTGCTCAACACAAACATATCCCCACCCAGAAATACACCAAATAAGGCTTGGGGGAAAAATCTCATAATCAGAAGGCACAGAGGGAGAGGCAGATATACCGTAAAATATAGTGTAAACAGGTCAAAGCTATTTCAGTGTGTACATATCCAGTACTTGGGAGGAGGTTACTGGTGACACACACACACACACACACGCAGACTAGCTAATTAGTATACAACAATGATTGTCCTAAGCTCAGCTATTGTTGACTCAAAGAAAATGATAATTGCATGGGCATCAACAAAAAATAAATTGAAGTTCTTCAGAATAGAGAGGTCTTTCAGGACAAGTCTGTTTGTACTGAAAATGACCTTTAAACACTTTCCTCCAACACAGAGGAATCAGGCTACAAGAAGGCAGCCGTCCTGTCTAGCTGTCGACCCCGGCAGATGTGAGTTCTGAAGAGTTCAAAAGAATTCTGCATGGGGGCACCGCCATTTACATAATCCTCCAGATATATTCCCCTGCAACCTAATCAAATTATTCACAAGTCTAGCCCCTAACTATGTAGACCCCGCGATACACAGCCTTTCCATTACCAGCCTCTGTGCCTTAATCGTATCGAACCAACCAATGTCAATTTTCCCTTTAGAATGGCCAACAGACACAGCAAACAAAGCACGGTTGTGTCTGACACACAAAGATTTCAGACAAACAACATCTTTCCCCCCCTCCCTTGTCCACTTTGTTTGGCATTTCACATTGTCCTGGGATTTTATTTACTTTTGAAGAACAGAGCACACTAAGAGAGAGAGAATTTTATCGCAAGAAGTACACAATCTTAAGACAATAGGACATTATGTTCAAATGATGCTTTCAAGGGAAGTTGGTTGTTCCAGTAATTAGCAGAGCAGAGTTGGAGCTATTGAGCATAACTTTGAAAGACAACTGCAGATGACACAGGGGATTTCGGTAATCATGGGGTTGGGCAATAAGTTCCCACAGGGCCTAATCCGAAAAGAAGATAAACAAAATTGCTGATTCAAATATATGTATGATTTATGCAAAAACAAATTTTACAAGCTTGAAAATTTGGCATGTGTGAGGAACGCAGATCATTTTTGACTATTATACATATATTTCTAAACTGCTGGATGCATACTATATGTACTCAACATGTAGTATTAATACTGTGAACAAGCTAAAACCGTGGAATAATATACAGCTTAATTCAGAACAAAAGAAATTATAATCATACCATATCTCAGTATAATAAAAGTGTATTGTGTATTATCTAATGTTCATTTCCGCTTGGAGTCATTTTTTACTTTTCCCAAGAAAAAAAAAAAAAAAAAACATAATATCTCATTGATTAAAAGCTTTCTTACAATCCTGAAATATTGTAAAACACAAATGATACCTTTTAATAAGCACTTGAACTGACTGCTTTTTTTTTTATTATTTCATTGCTTTGGGTTTAGCTTTGTTAGAGTCTGAGAAACATTATTCCATTGTTAATCTGCCTGTTGTTGCTTTGTGTTCAATCAGCTGCCAGGGGCTAAAGGGTTAATGGATCAGCCAAAGTTTATATCCTATATGCGGTCAATTTTCAATGACTTCTTTTCCCACATTGAAATAAACTATTTTATGTCTGCAAATATGCAGATCATTTTGCTTAATGAAAGATGCTTGACGTCTCAGATCCAATTAATATGCAAATGCAAGTGAGGATTTATTTGTGACATTCTGTATGGGTGAGAGAAAACAAAAAGGCTTCTTAACAGTAACACTAATTGCTGTGACTGATTGTCACATATCATCATTCACTCTCAATCTCCTAAATACCAAAATTCAGATAAAAATTCTCACATGCACACGGTTAGATTTTTTTTTCTCTCTAATTTTACAAAGGAGAAGTGCACATCAATCTGCCATACAGTGGATCATGTCTTGTCTTGGCATGACAACAGCTTATGCAGAGCCAGCGCCATCCCCTGCAATTTGTCTGTCGAAAAGGTGGATAAACAAATTCCACAGAATAAAAGCTGTTACTGTGGACCTATTTATGGGAAATCAAATTATTATTTTTATATTTATTTATATCAGGAATAAACAGGTGCTCACTGTTTACAGTCTGTCAAAAGAGTCTATCAAATAGTGAATTCCAAACACTATTCACCTTTAGGCAGAATAACAATGTGAAATGTACAAAGGCTCAGACTGAGTCTCTTAGTTCCTCCCTCTGATTACTCATTACTGCTTTTTAAAACAATACTGTGAAAAATCTATACTCACACAGCTGTAATGCTCACATTAAGTGCCACATATAGACAGATTTTATAGCTTTCACAGGTCCACTCTATATCCCAATTCCTCAAAAAGCCAGACTGATGCAATTTACCTTCGACATGAAAAACCTTCAATCTGTGATGTATTTATCACTGTAAAATAAAATCACTAATGTAACTCAACTATTAAAATCCTTTAATGGATGAAGCAATATACTTTGCTGTTTGCATCATCCTCAAGCTTTATGCCCAAGGTGCTATATAGTCGAGGGCTTGCATTTCAAGTACCGTAAAACGTGACTGACACCCTCCGTGGCATGTGGCTGCGATATATAGGACCACATCTTTTATTTTCTAAAAAGGTACTACGTGGAATTATTTATCTTAGATAGATCCCATTTAAAAATATTGCAGGATATGGAACTGTCAAACATCTGCCAGGCTTTAGTAAGATAAGTGATATAATGTACCGGCAAGTAAGTCAGTCAAAATTGTTGCTATGACCCTAACTCTGACAGAAATACAGTGGTGCTGCGTTCAAGGTAGGTGTGTGTTTAAGCCTCCATCAACAAAATACATTGCCGTACTTGAGTGGTTGCTTTGTCTGAACAAGAAAGCACATGTACAGCATGTACTCGATCGGACAACCTTTCGCCATTTCATATAACATCGCTGAGTGGAGCGATGATTTAGTGCGTCCCCAATCGAGAAACACTTCCGGGGCCGTAAAAACAACAATCAGCCTCTTTGGATTAAAAGGCCATATCTCCTTTAACAACAACCGGGGAAAAAAAAGATGCTGACTAGCAGTAGGATGGGCAAAATAAAATGATCCACTGACATCTCCCCCTAATGCTTTTAATCCTCTTGTGATATCTTTATAGCTTTTAGCTTTGCTTTGTAAGACAGACAGACCTCTCTGGCTCAATGTTAGCTCAAGGAACAGCAGTGGGATACTATCTGCAAAGTTGCTGCCCCATAAAGATGAAACTGTCCAGGACTTGATGAGCAGATAGCTAACTGTGTTTTCTCTCAACAGCTACAGGCCTGATGCCGCTTTTTGACATCAAGCTTGACATTTTGCAAAAAGAAAATTAAGAACCTGACGCAAGGAAAATGCAGCTGACTTTTTCACATGGAAAATGAGTACTGACAACTTTAACTTGAGCTATGCAGCTATAAACAGTAAGAGGAAGTAACAAGATCACTGGCAAATCCAGAGTAGTCATTATTAAACTTACAGTACTTCTGCAAGAGATCCAGTGACTCAGTAGAAAGGCATGCTTACATCTTCCTTTCTTGCTCAAAATTATAAGTCAGGCAGTGGGCTGGTAATTGGCAAGGACTTCAAATTATGATGCATTTTGTTGATGATGGCTCACAATATGAATCCAAACATGTTCTTGAAAAAAATACAACCTATACAGGTTATCCTATGCGAACCCTGAATGTTTGTAAAATGGTAAAGGATCGAGGGGAAATTTTATAACAAAATTTTAATGCAATATTTTTGTTTTATTGCACTGAGAAACAATATAAAAACAGGACATAGCTTACATATGAATTTGCATGCAAATAACTTGCAAAAAATGCATACACATATAAAAAAGCATATGATATTTGACTTCTTAGTGAGGACACTGCAAAGCATCACTGTTAACTGCTGTGCAGACTGACAGTCAGGGCCTATTTCTTCCCTTCACTCTGAAACCAATAATAGACAATAAATTGCATGACTAATAGATCCACAAACAAGGAAAAGTAAATCTAGGCAATATTATCTCATTCTGCGTCAGTTTTCAGGAGGTAATTTTGTCTGCTTGTGATTATCGTTATTGTGAGCTGGTGAAAAAGCCTGAATGCTGGTGGTGACAGGGGATCCCAAAGCGGCTAAGGCTGTGAAAAACTACCACAGTAAGATGCTGTTTTTCACATATACAAGTTCTGTGTCACTCTACTATGTTGACCTACAGTGTTAAAAAGACAAAGAAAAGCAAAAACACCTGCAAATGTCTTCTCTGACAAGTTTAGCAGCAGGCGGCATGGAACATGACTGGCATCTCGTCAAATGTACATGCAAACTTGTCACACTGCCAGAGCGTTTATAGTGTCAAATTACAAAGCTAGTTTGTGGAAACATGTTCTTTTTGTTTTGTATTCCAAAACCGTTCAAAAAATCTGCCTTAAAACTAACACAGACCGTCGTTATGTTCACTAAACAAATACGGTGCACCTACAAAAGCGAAGCCCTTGAGAAAACTGAAAAATGTCAGGTTGCATTGTATTATAGCCATAAAATAACACCCACTTATCAGTATTTATGATTTTCTACATTGCGTCAGAATCACGGAAGGTAAAATTATATACCTGTCAGCAAATTAACTGTACAGTACATGAGTAACACTAGACAGGCCAAACATATTCACACACAAAGCTTAACAAGACTCCACAAAGTCTTGAGCAAACGTATTGCTTGTGTCTGAATCTGTCAGTGTTTGTGTGTGTACTTGATGTCTGTTTGCATGCCGACCTAGCTTCAGATTGCTGTTTGAGGATGTAATTGCTCTGCTCCTCTCCTCCTCGGAGTGGCCCAGGATGGATCTGCGCGGGCTGTTTAGCAGTCAATGGCCGGTGCAGATTGTAAACAGATCTCCCATGAATTGCGGGTTTAGCGGTTTTGTGAGTCTCCAAACAAGGTTCTACCGATAACGCCATTCTCTCCCTGACAAAATCAGCCACTTTGCTGCAAGGGTGTGATTTGAGAGGTGCCAGTCAAAGTGATTGACAGTATTAATCCCCCACAGGAGCAAATAGGAGGAGAAAACAAACCATGCCCTTATAGAAAACATGTCCCTGTTTAAATCCTACTTTGGGTAAATATTTCACCCATCTAATTGCACAGTGAAGCACACTGCTGATGTTTTTAGAGGTTAAAGAGAAATTAAACTGCATAATTTGCCAAATTATTGCTCCTGAAAACATTTACTTTCTTATGATGGATGAGAACCAAATCAAGGACACAGTGTAATATGAGAATGGGGGGGGGGGGGGGGGGGGGCTGCAAAGGGGCTTCTTCACGTTCTAGAAATGCAACCCCGGGGCTCACACAGTCTAACTATACAAGTGATAATGACAAAATCCATGCATGGTTTTCACACATATAAATAGAGAGGATGGCACCTGAAATGCCACTGTTTCCATGACTTTCCATTTGCTTTCCATATTCATTCTTGATTTGTGTGCTGCCATCCTGATTAAGACCTGAGACAATTGCACAGCTCTGACACACAAAGCACACTGTGGCTTTTAAATTAAACATTAAGCTTTGTTGGCCAGTCGGAAAGCAAGTCATCAAGCATTAAGCACACATATTAATTTTCAAAGAACCAGTGGTAATGGGAACATCTTGGAGACACTTTCCCGAAGCTGACAGGAAGTCCATATTAAATACAATGCTAAAACACATTAGTCCAAAAATCTTGTTTTCCAGACTCGTTCTGAGCTCGCATACATCCCATATGCAAAACACCGTACTCCACGAAAACGTTTAACATGAAGTCATGAGCCGGTCCATGTCTAAAGACAAAACCACTGACAGAGTATTTCGATTTCATGGGGAACACTGTGGGAGTTGTGATAAGACTGATGACACAACCAAGGGAGACACTGCAGATTTGTGGAAAGTCTACTGTGCAGTTTGCAAAGCTCTCAGTTGGTGTCGTCAGTGTGACGAGAGGAAAACACAAAAAAAGAAAATGTAAATAAAGAAAATTCGAATTTGCACACCAAAATCCCGTGCCTTTGATAGTATGTGATGCTATTTGGACCGGTTCCAACTCCATAATTATACTATAGCAACAAAGGGGTATCTTTACCCCAGCCACAGCGAGGACTGGCCTCTTGATCAGGAATATTAGCTTCACAGTTACCTTTGCAGTCAAATTCCCATAGTCAGCGAGTATTGCGAGATTCAAAGAGTTGATTCTTGGCTTACAATGCTTAAAACTCTATTACTGTCTGGTTTAAATCAGGCACCTACTTTAGTTTGCATTCTTGTGTCAGCACATCGCTATACTTTACTGTTGTCAGAGATGAGACCGACACAGAGGGATGCAACCCACTGTGAGAGCAACTGTGAATACAGACTTTAATCAAAGCAAATCACTGCATATGGGTGGAACATCTACATAACAGATGGATTGGAGTGACATAATGTGCTGATAGTGAAAAAGTTTTCTGTGGGATCTTGGCTATGCAGATCATGTGCAGGTGATTTTGGATTTTCCAAATAAAAAAAATGAAGGCATGTTATATAAAATTCATAGCAGCAGGGTTTTTTTTTTCTTTGCCGTAATAGAACAAAAGAGCAGAAGAAAACAACAAATAGAAAAAAAGTCAAGTTGTTGAGATTTTAAAACCCCAAGAGGCTTATAGAAGGACTCTCACTTCAATAAAAACGTACAAAGCAAGTACAACCAACAAATAATCAATCAAAGTAATGTAATGTAAACGCAGACTTAAGATAAGCGACACAAAACACATACATTAAATAAATAAAGTGGCGTGAGTGTGTGGGTATGTGTGTGTGTGTGTGTATGCAGTAAGAGCTCAGTCAATTCCTTACAAGAAACAGAGAGAGGGAGAGAAAGACAGAGGGGAAAGTGATGATTTTAGTCAGATATGATCAGTTCAGGATAGTTTGGTTCACCAGGCAGGACCTAAGCCTATATTTAAAATTCTTGAGTGAGGTAGACTGAAATGCAATTTGACTGTAATTTGGCAGTAATTGTTCCATAACTGTTCCATAGAAGCGCAGGCCCTTTCATTTTTTTTTTCTTACAAATGATGTGAAAATGGTCCATTATAGCGAGGAACAAATAGGATAGGCTCCATGTTAAAGCCAACCCTCACTGATGCCCTAGTGACTCGGCCAGCCACTCTCCCAAGGCCTACTCCTTGATTAAATGCATAATCCACTACTCCCCATCCCCAATGATTTAGTGTGCCTTTAAATCAGCTTGCGCACACATAAAAACCTCAAATAAAAATCACCAAGAAAAACCATTGCACTCTAACTGTTCTATTAAAATGATACCCAGCCCAGCCTTTCTTCTCTGCAATACCGTTTATTCCACATGAATGCATATCTTCATTTTTTTCATAGGTATGCATATAAAATATTTAAAGTTTAAAATGTCACCGTTGAAACATCAAATGCAGGAGTCTCTCATTAATCAGCAAGGATGGAGGTTCTCTTTTAAGGTTATAACCCTTTGAAAGAGCAAAAATTACATTTTTGACCTTGAAGATGAGACAAACTCATAAACGTAAAATAATTTGCAGTTTAAAGGGGAAAGAGATATCGGTTACCTCAGCCAGCAGTGCTCTGGGTCGTCAGGGGGAGACCAAACAAGTCTCATTTTCATATTTACATCCAAGCTGTTGAGATTAATTTGAAATCACATCAAGAAAAAAGAAACAAAACTCAGAGAAAACATCAAAAGGGGCAACTGTCGAACTTTCAAATCCATGGGGCCCTAGCTATCTCCAATGTGTGAAACACAGACTTTTTTCTTGGAGTTTTATTAAATGGTGCATGACATTTTCATTACTCAAGGAAATTAAATTGACTAATTTTCTTACAAGCCCTGTACGTCTGCTATTTTAGGGAGGTGCACAGAACAGAGCAATTGTTTCAACACCTACACAAAAGAAATGCAAACGTGGATCTGCCCTCGCTAGAGAAAGGATTTCAAAGCCTTATAAGAAATTTGTTCTTTAATAAGGGGATTCAGGGTTTTGATCTTTTTCCTCAAACTGCATGGTTTTGATCTTCCGCCTAAATGCTGCTTCCATGTTCATTCACTTCAAAACAACAACATAAACATATTCATATATTCACAACACAAATGCTGTGTAAGCCTGGATTCTTCAGTGGTTTGGTACATCTGAAATTGATAATGGCAACAGGATTTGGAGATTTTTGTGTTATATTTCTCACTCTGATAAAACATTTTATCAGTAATGTTTTGCAGCAGATGAAACTAAAAAAGGTAAACAGCAGAATGATCAAAGATCGGCAAAGATCACATGGTCACCACAAGAGTGAAATGACAGTATGGGTATTTCATACTGATAGCCTACAAAGAAAACAAGTCAATTAAATGCCCGACCTAAAACCCATCTTCAGGATTGTTTTTAGGCTTTTATTGCAATATTATTCCTGGAGTACTAGGAGTGAAGGTCAGCTTTTTGACCTTCCATATGGACATTAAATGGTAAGCGTTGTAATACATTCGCCTCTATTTTGAAAAATAGCACACAGGATAATCATGGAAAATATCTTGATAGAGTGTACTACGCATGATTAGAGGGGTGAGTATAAAAGATTCAGTAGAGAAAGTGTAAAGATTTGCTGTGACTCTGAGGATGGTTGAGGAAAATATGGAGTGAGGCAAGACCTCGGCTTGCCCCTCCTCTGGAGATGAAAAGGCTGATTACCTTCACCTCTCAGGGGTGTAAGCCACATGGCTGACAACATCATTGGAAAATAGACTGCTGAGCCCCTTTGGGCCCTATAACAGCTTACATTTAATGTGGGGGAAAAAATTCACACTAAAAAGGAGGTGACACCACAGCCACGCTCTCATATTGTTGAATACATTATGAAGAAAACCACTTATATCTTGTTGTTGGTTGCAGGGCAGTAATGGGTGAAAAGGATAAAATATTGCATAGGAAATGAACTGGTTGGTGTTGTGGGAGTAAAGACGACTGGAGTTAAAAGTCCAAAGCTTAGCTGCAACAACGCAGATGGGCCTGAGTTACTAATGACTGGCTGTGCTCTACTTTTAAATGTTCAATAGTGTGCATCAGAAGGAGGTTTCCCCATACTGGCACAATAATATATCATAAGCCTAAGGATTTCTGCAATTTTGGTATGTTGCCGAGGCACAATTCAATTTACAGCCCCAATCATGCAGCTGAATTATCTGCAATAAAAAAAAAAAAAAAAAAACAAGGTTCATGAGCTTTGTTTAAGTCTTTACATAACAGTCCCTTCTCAAAAATGGCTAGGGCTGCACTGTAAAAATATAATTTTAACAACTGATTTAGTCTCATAGTCAGTGGTAAAACCTTGTTTTTAAAACAAGCAAAGAAAAATCTGGGTGTGGGATGAGATGGTCCCCCTTGTTTCAGTACAGTTTAACGTGTTTCAGGAATTTTTTGGCAAACAACTATAAATATGTATGACGTCAGAACAAGGCAGATCAGTCCACTAATATCAAGACAATGACAGAGACGACTAACCCTAAACCCTTACAACAAGTCTAATTTTCATGAATTCACAACAAAATCTTTTTTTTAAAGTGATGTCTTGCGCTACATGCTACAGGTCAGCTACACACACCTCCACCCTGTTGAAGGCCGACTGGTGAATGGAGACATTTTCTGCCAGAAAGTCGCCTCCTCGCCCAAAAACACTTCCTACAGTTCGCCACGGTAAATGTCGGGCTGGTACATTCTGACTCCATGGATTTCATTTTTTTTTTTTTTTTTTTTTTAACAGATCCTGGTGGATAAAAACTCTCTGCATGACCTTCGTTCTTAGGGTCAAGATGTTTAATGGGTCAAATGTTGTTTTAGGGTTACGTGTCACTGTCATGAAATAAGTTGATTAATATTGGAGACAAGTGCAATCATGTCATCCCACTGTCAGATTTTTTTCACTCATTTGAAGAAAAACAGATTTTAAAAACTGAATATGAGACTATGTGACTTGTTTAGATGGAGATGTTTTACAGCGAGTGTCCTGGTAAAGGCCTCCCAATACAATGCATGTCACGATATGTGGGTCGCGATACAATTTATATCACGATACACTGCAAAACTCCACAGAATTAACTGAGAATGTAAAAAATCCATGTTACTGCATAACACCAGGGCAGACTAACAGAATATACAACATATTATATGATAAATCAGGCGACAAACTGACTCAAAACAATTTTAATTCCAAATCCTCCTTCCAATTTTCTGACATAATTAGTACAGTGTGCTTACTTTACGCAAGGCTCTAAAATGTAGATGTCATTACATCATATGACAATGAAGGACATAAATGATATAAATCGATAAAAAAGGGTTTCACAATTCTTGCAGTATTACAGTTAAAAAAAAACAGCATTGTGAAGCCAGCTCTTTTTTTGCACAGCAATGGAGAAGGAATAAAAACTGCACCAAAATACCAAACCAAATTAATTTCTTGAGGCCTCCACCATCTACAGCGTATCAGAGACACATTTTGAGATACAGTTTCAGCACGATTTTATATATTAAAAAAAAGTCAAATTCGAAGTACGATCCCTCTAATCCTGCAATGAAAAAGCCAGAACCCTCTGCATGACCTTTCAGTTCATCAACAGCAACCACAATTTAGAGGCTGCGTGAACTCTATTTCAAAGGTTACTGAATTAACTTAAAATTACTTACAATGCCATTAAAATGCTGAGCTCTTTTGTTGTGGCTGTAAATTAATTTAAAACCGCAGCGTTTTGAAATATTCTGAGACATGTCACAGGGAAAAAAAGAAATAGAATGGGAGAAGTCGGGCTTTCTCAATGCTTTTGGCTTGGCAAACGTTTGTCTTGAATGATGAGAAAAAGAAATTAGGCTTAACTGAAAACATATGGTATTCCACTGGAGAGGAAGCCTTCTTAAGAGGATCATGGCTGTGTAATAAACGGAGACAGGAAAAGGGCACGTGTGGCGGTTTGGGTGGATGAGGAGTTTTTCTAAGGCGAGATGGAGCCAAAGACTTTTTTTTTTTTGTTAAAGGGGCAGTGGTGGCTCACTCAACCTCTCTCAATCTGGGCACTCAAAGCTGAAGGAGCGAAACAACACTCCAGTATAGACAGATACATGAATACACACACACAGAGAGAGAGAGAGAAACACACACACACATTCATTCATGGGAGAGCCCTGGAGTGACAAAAGTGACTGTGCTTTCTCACAATACCATATTACTTATTAGCCCTTTATGTGTGTAATTATCACTATTAAACGGGGTGTCCTTGTTGTACCCTGTGTAATTTTGTAATTATAATTAGGATTTCTTGATCTTGTCTCTGTGCTCTTCTTGATATGATTGCTGAAATGAAATGTGTCGAAGTTTAATCACAGCACCCCCGGATAAAGCGTCATACTGTGGGAGTCTTTTTATGTGGTATGTTCAGATGTTGCTGTTCTCTGTGTTTTTGGAAAACAAGGTGTGTTGGTTATTCTCTATTTCCCGCAAATCAAAAAGCTCAAAACTGTTTGGATAATCTTTTTGAGTACCGTTTGCTTTGTCCTTACCCACAGTTTTCTATCAGTTTAATTACGATCTTGACATATATCCCAACATGACATTCATAAATGCGTGACGGTGAGGCAGGAACCAGGGTCGCCTCTGGGCTTTTAGCTTGTTGATGTCTACTTTGTATGAACTCGGTGCTATGGCAGATGTCTGTACTGTAATCACAACAACAATATTTTACAGATTGCACATAATTAGAAAAGCTCCTCTCCAAACCAGCTCCATGTTAAGAGCATGATTGCAGCCAAATTGGGCAGTAATTTGTACGATGCGGACGTGGGTGCTGTGTGAGAGGTGAAATCTGACAGAACCCCCCCCCCAACACACACACACACACACCCACCCTCTGCTGATGGTTTAATGTCACTTTTATCAGGCCTGTTTGGCTTGCCTCACTTGATCCAAGCATATGGACCATCAGATCACAACGGAAAAAAGAGCTTCTGGATTGCATCACGGTGAAATAGAAATCAAGATCGTTAAAAAAAAAAAAAAAAAGAGGGGGGGAAAGGCAGCACCAGTATACACGTTTTCTGAACAACCCCAGGAGACCCATCATGGATGCTAATGGAATCACTTGCCCCACCATTATACTTGGCACAAAAACTTAAACATCACCTGGCTGCCTGTGTATCAGGAACAGATGCACTAATTATTATTCCACAAAGCCTATCATGGACACGCCGCCGAGAGGTCCAATAAAGACAGTCTGCTGTGTTACTGTACACACACCTGCTTTTTCCGCTCTGATTTTTTTTTTTTTTTTTTTTTTCTTAACAGCCCTTTCTGAACCTGGAGGAAAAACTAAGCTGCCTTATCCTGACAAGCGAGCTTTCTCAGGCAGCCAAATCTGTTTTTCCACAATTCTCCAAAAGAAGCCACTTCAAGATTTCCTCAGGCACTTCCCGGGCTTTTTATAGAAGTGGTTAACGAATTAATCAATGGCGCTCACTCTGAGGTCACAAGAAAATGTCCCAGTGTAACTTTGTCATTATATAAAGAGGACATAAGCCTATTGTATGTCCATCGCTGTCAACAAACTAATCTGAGTGAATCTTCAGATTCACATCAAAAGGTTTTAAATACAAACCTCAATATTCTGCTCTGAGATAGAATGAGTTAACTCTTCCCTGGCTCGCAGTGTACTTGGACATGTCTTCATCTGTAAAATGTTTCAGCTATTGTTTCCCAGATTAATCTCTTTCATTAACCAAATATGCTCACAAAAGCCGCTGATAACCACAGGACCTAAACTCAGACACAACAACAAATCTTCAAAATGAGGGCTAAATTTTAACAGTGCATTGCTCTGTGCCTTTGCTCCATTTAATCCAATAAAAATATAATGTATCCCGATTCAGAGGACTTTGCCCAGACCTGTACAACCTGATAACATCACAGCACTAAAATCTCTCATAAATCATGAATTTACAAAGAAAAATGATCATATGAAAGAACATAAAAAAAACAGCTGGGTCTGGATCATGTCAAATGTAATATGAGCAAGGCCTGCCAGTTATTAGTACACTGGTGACAGAAGCTGTTTTCAGAGGTTAACATAATAAAGCGTTACTATGTCTCTCAATGCTACGTCATGCTATACTTTATTTTCTCTCTTTTTGGGGTCAAGACAGGCATTACATCATTTTCTAATCCTTTAAAGAATACCAAACCCTAAGTGGAAGACCAAAATATGAGAATATGAACAAACCACTCACATGGGTGGTGCTTCTGGCAAAATATTTTCCACTCTTACAGAGAGAGGGGGAAAAAAGAGTTTTTACAACTGCGCTGTTGATGGGTAATATCAGCCAAGGTGTGAGAGACTGTCTCCTTTGCCCACCGTAATTACTGCTGCCAATCCAGGGTGATTTTATAATTCCAAAATCCTGACACTTCACAAAGACTCTATAATTGCATTAGGCTGGCCTTTCACACTTCAAAGGTCTATTAATTATTTTTTCCTAGGATCTGTCCTGAAATATATCTCTGCTTTTTCTTGAAAGCCACCTCATGAGGAGATGTGGAATTTTTCATGAAAACATGAAAAATATCCACTCGAGATGACTGGTTGCTCTCCTCTTCTTTTCTGCCCTCTAAACCATCCCAGAATAGAGCAATGATTTGGTGCTAAATACACACTGAAGCTGAAAGAATTTTAGAAATGGGTTGAGAGAGGACAGTTTCAAGTCCAAGAGACAGATTGAGGAGAGTAAAGGTGAAAAAAAAGGGACTTTCACCGGCAGTATGAAGCACATTCTCATGAGCAGGAGTGAAAACAGATTTGCTTTGCACCAGTTTGGAGCTTCTCTTACTGACACAGCAACCCTAAATATCTTTTAAGACCAGAGACGTGAGTAATTCATATCAAAGTTCAAACATTTCTTGTGAACGTAAACAGCTGACCTCAAAAACTAGACACCAAATAGCCGAGGCTGTAATCTGGGTGTCATCATGAGATAAAATCTGGAGCTGACCAGCTGACAGTGGATTTCTCTGTGGACTCATCAAATGCTAGACGCTTCATATTCAAATGCACTTTATTTTGCTGTGATGCTATCAGGTATAAAACTTCCTCATCAAAACATCAGATCAAACACACCCATAAAGTTCACGCTGTCAACAAAGTCAGTCACCAGAGTTTATTTCGTCCAAGAGAGCTTGTCTGCTGGCCTCGTCTGAATCAAGGCTCTCTGGCCAAGGCCTGCTCGGCTTAAGTCCTACAGTGACGCTGCTGAGTTTGGCAAGGAAGACAGAAAGACAGAGAGAAAGAAAGAAAGAAAGAAAGAAAGAAAGAAAGAAAGAAAGAAAGAAACCAAAAACGATTTGCTGCCACTAGCCACTCATTCATGATGCACAAATGGCTTAACTAACTAACTATCAAATTAAAGAACAGTAACATTACACACAGGACTAGGCCTATTGCTAATATATTTTTCTGTATATCCATTTCTGATTTTTGTTTGTTTGTTTGTTTGTTTGTTTGTTTGTTTTAAGCACTTTGGTCAACCGTTGCTCGTTTTTAACCTGCGCTATAGAAATAAAGTGACTTGTCTTGTTATTCCATATCAGTTCACTAACAGGTAATGTTAAATACATATCATGCACAATTATCAGGAAATGCAAATACATCCCAGAAAAAGTTAAAAATCACTTTTAAAAGATGATGAGATGACAGTCTGAGTTCAACAATGCAACACAGCTGAGCTCTGACATCTTTCAAATATGTTGTTCAACAAACAAGCCTCATGTACTTTTATCGATAGAAGATAAAAATAAGTCCAAAGCAATTAAGTTTCAGCACCAAGATCTGCTTATTTTTGTCTCAAGAAATGATGACGAAGGTAACCCATGAGTGATCCGTCTCAGTTCCTTCCCGTCTCTGGTTGACTCATCCGTGTGTCTTGCTCCTATTGACTAATTGGTTGATGGTTAACCATGTTGTGGGATATAAAATATGTGTTTTCATTCACTTTGCAAAATAAGTCTGAAGAAACACATTGGTTTGATAAAGTTGTGCTGCCAAATTATTCTTTGCCTAAAAAATGTGACTGAAAGTTTGCTTCTTCTTCTTCTTTTTTTTTTTTTTGTTGAGAGTTTACATGATCGTGTGCAGGGTCATGTCTTGAATAATTCTCATGACCCTGCAGGCTTAAAAACGAGTTAAAACCTGTATTGCACAATTTTGCTAATACATGGATGTGAATGAGAAAATAAACATTATATTCCTGGTTCTGGAGCACCCCACCTCTTGCAGATATGCAGTTTTACCTGTCAACAGCAGTATGCAAATTCTGTTTAAGGGTGCATTTCATCCTTGAAGTGTTTGCAGACAAAGACTCTGAGCTTTTTCTAATAACTGTAGCATCCTTGTAATGATTATTAGAATTGGCTGAGGGGTTTAAAGACATGATTCTGAAGTAAAATGCTCCAGTATGCTGCCTGCTAGCCATCTGACAGCTTCAAATCTGCTCACTTAAGAAAATTGATGAGATCCATTGCCAAAATGGTGCCCTTGACAGACATTGAAATGATGGCAAGCGTTAAGTTTTATGTGATGTAGTTGACTCCAACATAACTGTAGTAGAAGCTCTGATCAACTAGTCAACCCGTATGGCATCCACAGAAAATGCTGACATCTCTCTCTCTTTCTCTCTCTCTCTCTCTCCCTCTATCTTTCTCTCTCTCTCTCTCTCTCTCTCTCTCTCTCTCTGTCTCTCACACACACACACACACACACACACACAGTCATATTCAGTTATACACCCGGATTCCCCTGAATGTCTCTTTCTTCAATGAAAGCAATTCATTGTGCTAGAGGCTGTTTGTGCATAAAATTTCCAAGAAGCATCCAAAATAGGGCTACTAAAACTAATCCGAGAGAGAAAACACTCACTTATTTAGTTGAAAACTTGAGCAGCCTGATTGCTTTAGACAAACAAGTGCCACATAGTTGGGACTCAAGAGGAAGAGGGAGTGGCAAAACAGCATTTAAACAAACAGACAAACACATAAAATATTTCTGGAAGATGCTAAAATCCCTGCAGAGCACCCAAAGCATGGAGCTTAAAGATTTACTGCAGGCCCCTTATCTTTCATTACTGATGACTGTGAAAGTGAAGCAAACACATTCTACTTTCTGCATTTCTGTTCTGATCCCAGTCCAACTCCATTAAACATTTGTGTTTCAGAGGATGCGTCAACTTCATTCTCAGAGCACTGTGTGGATTTGAAAAAAATAAAAAACATTAAATAAATAAATAAATAAATAAAAAGAAGAAGAAAACTATCTCAGAAATTAAGTTCTATAAGACCATTTTCTCCCTCTTCTGTTCTTAATAAGAGATCTGTTTCGTTTTGTTGTTTTTTCTCATAAAGCTGTGCAACGTATGAAAGCCCTGGAATGAAAGCCAGTACAATGGCATTATGGAACAAAGGCAGGAAGGAGATTGAGGGGAAAAACAGGGGGAAAATGGCATCATCTCTAAACTTAATGAAACAGCATCCTTTCATTTTTTTCTAGTAATTATAATAAAGATGGAAAAACATAATAAACGTCTCCCTGCCCCCACCTGCTAACAGTAATTATAATAGACTCAACAATAAATGGTAAAGCAGCACAGAGCTGCATCTTGGGAATTCTCAGGGGTCTGTGGATTAGCTCGAAAAGCCTGAATGATTAAAATACACTAATTAAAATTTTGTGTTCCTTGGTAACTCGTCTTCCAGGGCCCCATGTGCTGGTAAAATGGGAATAAATGTGACAAAAGCAAATACTCTTTTGGACCTGAATAAATAAACAAGTCTAATCAACTTAGTGTTTTTACAGAGTGAGTTACATAAAAACTTCTTTGATGACCTTTCTTCACACTCGTACTTTGCACCCACCAGGGCAGCAGCTAGAATATTTTGACAATGTTGTTTTCATCAAAGAAAACTTGCCAGGCAGATTAGATGCCCTATCACACTGCTTTTGATTAAGCCGTACTATTCAGCCTCAGTATTTCCACTTGTGATTTAAACTAATTTTGACATTAATGGACAAATGTGTGTGAGTTGCTCTCTGTCCTGAAAAGACTTTCAAGCTGCTGAACTTCTATACAGTTGCACTTTTAGTGAGTGAATGGCACAGTGCAGTTGTTACTGGCAACAATTATTAACACTGTATTTTGATAATGCAGTCTATAATGCAAAATATTTATTACAGGTGCGGAGGATAAAGCAAGTGCAAGCTTGTTTAAAACTCCAAGGTGAAGTTAATCTATAGTTAAAAGATCAGAGAGGGAGGGATCAAAGCGCCTGAGGTTTCAGTTACAATCACACAGCAGCCATGTAATCTAAACAGGAACCGATATCACACGCCTTACAGTTGTTAGGCAGCGAGCTAAAATGGAAAAAATGATATCAGAAAGATGTTGGGAAAATCTAATGTGTCAGTGCCTTGGTGAGAAGCAGGCTTTTTAAAGAGCACCTTTGCCGGGGCTCTCCCTGCGCTTTCCCTCCAGAGAGAGCGCTCTCTGAATCCTCGTATATTATTCTGTCTTTGCAAATAATGTCAAACTGTTGTTTCACGTCAGCTGGGACAATATCGTGATATAAAAGAGAAATATTTCACCGTGATCTCTTTCTCCTCTGCAGCGCGAAAGTGGCAAATCAATCCCTCGGAAACAGCGCTGAAAATCAAACGGGCACAAGGAAAATCAAAGTATTGACCACATGTTAGGCTACGGATGTCATGTGAGCTTGAGGGTACCAGTGGGCATCGACAAATAAACATGCTTTAGCTCCATTAGAGAAAAATGTACTAAAAAAAAAAAATAATAATAACACACATACAAAGAAGCTTATTTCCATCTGACAGGAAGGGCTGTTCTTTGTAATAACCAATAATATTCTTTACATTCCTCCCTGCATGCTGCTGCAGTGAAGAAGACGTCATGGCTCTGGATCTGTCAGTCAATTAGGGGTTTGGCTGTTGTGCACCCAGTCTGGTCACTGGGACTTGGCCCCTTTCTGCCAGGGAGTCAAAATACAGCTGTGCTTCAAAAAGGCTTTAATCCCTGCCGGTATTACCGAAGAGGCTAAAAAGATTCAAAAAGCCTGCTTACAAATTTAATTACCTTTGCAGTTAACCAGAGCTTAGCAGCCAATGACCTGATATTTCCACTGAAGACTAGCTAAGGGGGGATGGATTGGAGACGGACGCGCCGAGTGGGCCATGGAGACTGGCAAGCGTGGCAATCCAGGGCGGCTCAGAGGCATCCGGTGGGCATACTCAGTGCCAGCCAGGGCGACAACAGCACACACGTGGCCCTATCTTCTGTTGGAGTGCAAATTAGATACAGTTGATTAAAATATTGAGTCATTTCACAGCCACTGTTGGGGGAATAAAGGGAGCGTGGGTACTGGAAATGTGCTCTGGCATGTGTGTGTGTGTGTATGTGTGTGTGTGTGTGTGTGTGTGTACGTCTGTATGAGACAAAGTGGGAGTGGGTGAAGAGGGGAGCATGAGAGAGAGAAAGAGCGAGCTCGGCTAAATTTGAACAATGAGCACATATCTCATATATAGATTATCTTTATCACACATGCCCTTGCCCAGAGGACAACTTTGAAACACATATACTTGTAATAGCGGAGCATTCTCAGCAATCAATCAGTTAGCAACTGTTTGTGGCAGCAGTGTGCAGAGCTGTATACTTGTGTACATGAACAGCATGCTCCGCAGGCTTTGATCCAACACCCCCCCCCCCCACACACCTCCCCTTTTTAGCTATAGTACAAAAATGCCTGAGCTCTTTGTTCACCAAAAAAAGTGAATATGACTTGCGGTATAAAAACTTCTGCCTCGCTGCAATATAACAAAAGAAAATGAACACTTTCGGGTTGCCCCGGTAACCTAATTGCATCAGAACACTGCACACAGGAGCCAAAGTAACTGAATTTTGATGAAAAGGCGGTGATAATTTACGGCATTGAGAAATTAGTTGCCGTGGCGACGCGTTAATTACATCTCAAATTAACAATGCAAGTGTAGTGAAATTAAATATAAATCATATTTTCTGCATAAATTACAGGGGTTGATTAGTGCGGGCGCCAGGAGAGAGAGGTTGAGATTCCAAGGGCCTGTCATATCCCCCTCCTCCCACCCTCTCTCTCTCTCTCTCTCTCTCCCTCTCTCTTTCGCTCTCTCTCTCTCTCTCGCTGTCTGCTCTCTCTCTCTGCCTCTATGCCTCCCTCCCCCTTTTCCTCAGTGCCGCCCCCCTCATCCTGGCTGGTTCCTCTAAAGACAGGGACTGGATTACACCAGAGGACACAGCTCAACCATAGCTTAGCATGTTTGCATTTTTCCAATAAATAAATAAATACAGGGCAAATATTAGCCAGTCTGCCACACACAACCATGTGTGTGCACTCACTTGCATGCATGTGAGTGAAAGTGTATGTGTTTGTGCAGACACACAGAAGCACGTTACACATACTGTGTGTATTGCATGTGCAACTGTAATTATGTGTCTCAAGTCTCTCGACGTGATTGAGTGAAAGCAGGATAGGTGGCGGTAGTTATGTGTGTGTGCCTGTGTGTGTGTGTGTGTGTGTGTGTGTGCATGTTGCAGAGGCCAATTCAGCCTTTTGAGAATAACTTTCAGGAACTCTCTGATCTGTCTGAGCAACATATTATCTCTGTAAGCGCCGCATAATGCATTTATAAGTGCATGCAAAGATCTATTATCGGCCACATCCCATCTCATTAACCAGTTGTCATCATTGAAATCAGAGGCTTCCAAATCTCAAAAGGGTGTGCAAGGTACATATATATGTTAAACAATGTGGCTACACCAACCAGTTTGTCTCTGTAATATATACGTTTGTGTGTTCCTGTGTGTGTGTGTGTGTGTGTGAGTGGGTGTGACTATGTGTGTTAAACTGTGTATTTATCTGAGGTGTGTGTAGGTCTGTGTGAAAAAGACAGAACACGGGAGACAGCAGTACAGCAGAGAGAGTCTCTGTGAGTCTCTCCTCCCCGCGATTCCTCATGTGGCCTAACTTCCCTTTAAGCATCACAAACAAGCCTCAGGAGTGATGTCAGGGAGGGGGGGTGGCGGGGGGGTGGGGGGTGAACTGGGAGAGAAAGCTGAGCACAAACACAACAGCAACAGGAACCAACTTGAGCCATCTAAATTATTCATACGCCAGATGGATACATTTCCCCGGGATTTCACACTAAAACACTGCTATTCAGCTTCCATACGCGTTGCTCTGTCTATCCAATGGACGGTGCCAGGAATCAAGATAACTATCACTTTATCTAAATCGTTTCATGTCTGATTCATATCAACTTTGAAGAGTGGAAGCCCCTCGACACCATGATCTTACGTTTGTTCTTTTCCACAGGCGCAACAATGGAGGAACATGTTCTCTTTCCTCTGTCTTCAAAGACGCAGGCAAAGCTATGACCTTGTCTGAAGGATATTATACAAATCAGAGAGTCCTCAGAGACCCATGTCATGTGTATCACCGACTACACCTCACCCTCTTGATGTGCGCTTGTAGGCAGCCCAAAGGTGCTGGGCTTAAAAAACTACAGCAGTGTTGATGTACCACCGTGCTAGAGCTATTCCTCATCTAATCCCATCATTGAGATGATACTTTAGAGTTGGATGACTTAAAATGGAAAAGCACTCAGTTCAAGATGGTTCTCATTCTTATATTTATTCCTCTCTCACAGTGTAATTAAATCAGTACTCAGTAAAATGAAGAAATCTCTCCCCCGGCTCGGCATGATGTCATGGGATGTTGTGGCAGGTGTCAGCAACACTGAAAAGGACACAGTTTTTGAGGACCAGCAATACTTGACTAAAATTCAAAATCCCAAATATCACATATAGCATTAATACTACCACATTTGAAACATAAACCCATTCACTTATTCGGGCCTGGCTGATGTAAATATAAGTTTTGAAACTGGGTTCTGGGGTATTCCACCTTTGGTATCACTATAATTATTAATGAAGATTTCACAAAGTGTAAGCATGTTTGGTGCATTGCAAGACAACATATTTTATATAAGTATTCACACTTGACCTGTGCTTAACTGCTCATTTTTTAAGGTTTACCCAAGAATACTGCCTGCATTGGTTTTCACTTAGTGAGAAGGAGGAGGAGGAGGAGGGGGGTTGTAATATAACACCAAGGCTCCATCTTCTTTAGCACACAAAATCTAGACTTAATGGATTTCAATGTTTGTCCAAAATTTCTGTTTGGCAATAATTCATCCATGCAAGCCTGACGCTAACCACAATAGATGGGTGTAAATAGTTTAATGCCCGAGCTCACCAAAGAAGGGATTATCTTTTTGTACACTCCCATGAGAAAAAAATTCCTAACTTCTTTCACAACACATGCTTAAATTCAGTGGTGTCTGTAATCAGTTTCAGTAGCTACCAGTGGCAAGTTTTATAGTAATAAGTAAATAATCACTGCAAACATTCACATGCAAAGAGGAACTGGCTGTTCTCAGTTAAAAATTCATCCCAGTCACGTCATGCACTCAAAAAAAAATACACACACACACACACACACACACACACACATACACACACACATTAAGTTACAGATTTAGTGTGAACACATTTCAACTGTCCTGCCTCAATTCATACAAAGTAACTTCCTGTGCTGGGACAAGAGGGTTGGGATGACCTCAGTCCCTGGGGGTGCTCCTCTGCCGTACTCATCCATTTGTGAATGAAGATGACGACTTTTAAAAGGACAAGACATCATTAAGAGAATAAGTAGCCTTTCCCGTGGTCTTTTTGCACCACCTCCCCTCTAGAAGTAATTCCAATGCATTTATACAGAGCGGAAAGTGCTTGAGAGTAGGAGGGGCTGTGGTTTAATGGTCCAATAATGTCTTAGCCAAAGCACAGTTGTCCTCCCAAGATGGTGCAAAAAAGTAACACACCAAGACCGACCAGTTTGACAATTTAAGAGGCAGTTAAGGCAGAGTGATTAAAAAAAAAGGGATGCCCTGTATACCCCCATATTCAGTAACAGCAACTCCGTAAGAAATATAGTGGCCAGAATGGATACCCTACCAATGAATCAACAAATGAATGAATTCTAACAAAATATTACATGTCGGTAAGTGACAATAAAACCAGAGCTGGCCATGGCATATCATACACTGTCGATATGGGAAAAGAAATGAGAGAAGAGCAATAAAAACAAGTTAGAGTCCTTGGTATCAAGTTTTAAAGGATGCCATTGTCATCTCACATCTTTCGTCGTTGTCCTTTGTTCCCTCTCTCGCGCTTTCTCTCACCTTTCAGATTAGTGTCACTCACAAAGTGCTACAACGTCTGGCAGCCATAGCGGGCCTCCCAGGCATCTCAGCACCCATCATCCTATGCTTATGCCACAGGCAGATGGGGCTGCAGGTGTGGCCCACCCAGCACCACATGGACCATATCAAAAACCTGCCTCCATTTACCTGGCACAGGAAATTGGCTCCCACAACCTTGCATTTTGGATCAATACACCTGACAGAGGAGGGAGACAGAAATAAAACCACTTTCATATGTGGTGTAGTTCTCCTAAATGTCATATAGCCTACTGTACAAAAAAAGGCAAGACCTGCCCAACAAGTTTAAATAAACCCCACAGGATAATGCTGGCTCTCCTGGGGGAACCAAAAGCTCATGGCTTTGAAACAGGAGGGAGGGTATTTTCAGCGGGGCGGCCCAGCATGGGAGATCCTGTATGTCTCACAGCTGAGCTTGTTTTATTGAAAGGCTGTTTGAAAGGCCCTGAACCCGAGACATCACTGGTCATGTTTATTTGGCGTGAAGAGGAGCAGCATTAAAAAGCATTACTAAAAAGAGCAGCTCAAACAGTAAAAGCAGAACAGTGAATATGAGATGGGTTAGTGTCCATGACAACTTGGCAACACAGACTATGCAGGGAAAAAATGCAGAAATAGTTAAAATGGCCTCAATATAACCAAAATTACAACCTAATGGAGATGGTGCATGGTGCGAGCCCAGTTTGACTTTACTGCACTATGCACATAAGTACCAAAACCCGTATTATTAGCAGGTAATGGAGTCAGAGGAAGAAAGAGGGCCTTTGTGAACTTGACACTCCCATTAGGCCCCCACTGGAAAGTGCAGTATTTGATCAGGAGAGGGGAATTGAGCAAAAATGAACCGAAACTAGATCCCACATGACTTATTTTCCTGTTGGCTCTCAGCTTAAGGTGTCACTCAGACTTAATAAAGCTCTCAGATTTTCATTTTATCACAGAAAATAGACTGCGCAAAAATAAAATCAGTCAGTTTTGCCTTAATGGAGCAAAGTAATGGAGAGGTGAAACTGACACAACACAGTCTGTCCATAGTAATACTATCAAAATGAAAGCATATTCACTTCTGGAGTTTTCCGGGAATCAATTCAAACCGAATATTGGCCTTTTTCTCAGACTTTATTTCATAATGGTTCCAACAAATACAGCACTTTGGCAATAGGCTGTCACCTCGGGTGATACCAACACAGCTATTTCACCCTATAGAGTTACAGTACTCTGTAGCCCACACCGAAGCTCCTCCAACAGCCTATAACTCTTATTTTATTTCCGCACTTTAGACATTAGAGGTACATTACACCCATCCCAGTAGATAGGATGAGTCCACTTTTACACCCAGGTGTTACATTGCAAGGTTAGGTCATTTGGATGGCTATGACCTTTGATGGCTCCATCTTCAATGAAAATGATCTGGTGATCTCCACATTGACATGCACACAGACGCCCTTGTGCTGTACATTCAAACTATGGAGATAAGGCCAGAGCCGTTCACGCGGGAGACGTTATGGAAATATTCATTTGGGAATTAGGAATGATAATTAAATAGTAAAGCCACATTTCCCTCTCTTATATATGGTGTGGTTTTGCATGGTTCCACTCTGACAGGACTAAAAATCTGTCATTACGAGAAGAAGATTTTCCTCGAGTGGAGAACATTGCTGGTATGTTTATCATTCCAGTCTTCTTTAGAGAATGCCTTTTTTATTTTAAAGAAGTAATTAGATCACTAAAGTGAGAGGAAAAATCCAACACTAAGTCCCAAGTGCTCTGCTATGCTATTAATTATTCTGAGGAAGACAGATGTTAAATTGTGTATGCCCATCAGCAGTAAGACTTTCTGAAGATTTATCATTCATGTAAATCATGAATAAAATATTTCCTTGTTGAGAGAAAATGCTACATCTGTTTGGTGCATCATTTACTCCCTATTGCAAGAAAATAAGCACAGAAATCTGACCTGTCAAAGCCCTGTGTTAAACTCAGAGTGGACATACAGAAGTCTGCATTTTACAGGGTGCATCTGGAAGATTGGATGATTTGTATTCTAGTGCATGTATCATTCCAGAAACATTTTTTTTCTCTCTTTCGTCCTTTCTTGCTTTCTTTTTTGTTTAACAAAGCATGCATTGCTTAATTATCAAGACTTTATACACTGTACGCTACTATTGCACAGTACACGATTCTGTGCAAGCTTAAAAATAACATCAAGTTGTTAACTCCTTCAAAAAAGCAACATCAAATTAACTGCATTCCAGGGATGAGAAGTACACATGTGCTTCTACTTTTCCCAGATGTATGAATAAATAAGTAAAAACAGTCAAGCGAGTGTGGGAGTGTCACAGGGATCACGGACGAGGCAATGGTGGTGGCGGAGGTCGAGCCACAAGCCACTGGGACGGTAGCGTCTCCAATCGCCCCTGGCGACCATCACGTTGCCATGCTCCGGAACAGACAGGCCTGCTCGCACAACAGATGGAACTAATGATGCGAAACAAAAGAGATCATTTCACCGTGGTCCTCTAGGAAGCCACAAAGAGAGGCTTGGAAGTTTGAATGATAGGACCAGGGGACTCACATGGGGTTAGATATGGGTAGCCTTTTTTTCTGGAGGTGCTCTGATGAATAGGAAAAAAGGCCTTTGATGTTTCGTACAGAAAGAGGCGTGTTAAAAAGGCAAGTATGAAAAGTAAGAGAAATGGTAATCAACCTTCAAGCTCCACTGAGGATCCCCACAAGAGATGGGTGGGTTTTGTTTCTGATTTTATGGACTTTGGGGTTCCTGATAAATATCCAGTCATATTTGGGTCATCATCCCTCTGATGTAAAATTCTCATGGATGAAAAATGATGACCGAGACAGCTGTGTAACTGTAGCCCAGGAACTGACATTTCAGTCTGCCAGAGTTTTGACAAAGCCCCTCTTCTACATACAGATATTTTAATAATGTATGCTACTTAAATTATTATTAATTTTTTTTTAAAATCACTTAAACAGTAACTGCCATACCTGACCAATTTTCCATTCCCTAAAATATTCTGATTGAGTTGAAATTGTAACAATGGTCATGCACTCTGCACAAATGCCTACATTTGAATAAGAATATAAGAATAATCAATTATTCATCGAGGCTCCAGATGTCGGATCATCAAATCATACTTGGTTCAGTTTGATCACAGGGGTTTGCTATACAATCTATCACATTACGCAGAATAACGAGGAAAGACAAAAATAATTTAAACCACCAAGTATGAGGCAAATTTATGCAAGAGATTTAAATTGAAAATCATTGGTGAGCAGGGGCATAAAGCATCCAGAAAAATACACCTATGTATGCGCACTTTCCATTTTTACACTGCGTTGGCTATCAAAACTAAACAAACTGCTGTGTCCTGAACTGGGAAAAACAAATCAAATTTGAGCTGAGGACATTTGCATATCCTGAGGGACAGGATTAGATTTGGAGGTCATCTCTGTGAGAGCGAGTCCTCACCAGACACCAACGTAATGTTTCTATGTCAAGTACGTTCAGCTGAAGCCTATAAGAGGCCCGGTTTCCTTTCCAAGTCAGAGACTCGGAGAGAGGGAGCTCCAAGTATGTGAACTGACAGAAGCCAAACACCTTGGGATGGGATTTAACCAGGATGGAGCTGAGTGGAGCCCAATCCATGCCGATCCACACATGGAACGGATCACTGGGAAAAGTTCAGCTCCGATGCTGACACAAACAGCAGAGCAAGGCCTGTATTAGAGTCAGGTTAGCAAAGATAACACTATCAGCCCGATCCCCATGGGCACCGAATGCCGGGCCTTGCTGGCAAATAAAGCTACAGTGTCTTGACTCCTTGGCACATTAGCTCTGATTACAATGACCTTCATTATATCAGCTACCCTTATTACAACACGTAGAACGCGTCTCTCCCCTGGGCCAAGCACAGTGGGGGAAAGAGTACGGGAAAGCGGTGAGATTCAGTGGTAAGGCTTTAGCTGCACTGTACAAACCAGCGCATGGGCCTGTGCTGTAGTTAACAACTGGCACCTGTGAAAACACTCACAACGGTCGATTGCTGACTACCCACTTCACCCGACTGATTTTTGGGCCTTCCCAAAAGTTCAGGTTCGACTAATAGCATTTAAAAAATAATCTTTTGGTTTATAACGTATCGCAATCCTGATGGGTGTGACTAATCCCAAACAGACCAGGTAATGATTTGATATTATATCAATATTGTGATTTGACTAGATATTGCTTTTGTGCACAGCAATATTGTGATATTGTGATTTTCCTGGTTTTAAAGGCTGTATTGCAGTAATGGGATGCAATTTTCAGAACCTCTAAGGCTGTTTTGGCTGTCATCATATCCACATTATCAATGATTATCAAAAAATCTCCTGTTAAAATATCTTATGAAAGCAGCAATACAGTATCCATGCCTGGAAAAAAAACACCTTTTCCGTTCCAACAATACAACATCCCAACAATATACATGATCCAAGTGTCCGGTCAAAAATATCATGTTATTTGATTTTGTTCATATCAGCCTGTCCTAGAAACAGTAACTGATATATGTTCATGTTTTTGGAACTCATGAAATGTAATGATATCAGTTAACCAATCTGAACTGCTTTAGAAGCACTGATTAGATTAGAATCAGTAGATGCAATATATTAAAGCTATCATGAGCAAGTTTCCATGCTGCAGCTTTATGCATAAAATACAGCCCAACTGTGCCTTTAATTGTATTAGGACTCTCAGTAAGGAGCGCATATCCAGTCAGAACCATGAATATTGTTCTCTAGGTTTTAGAGATTTACTACAAATCGTTAATAAATACATAAATAAATAAATAACACGTTAGATGATTCAGGGATTCGCCCTCTCACGGCTCACTCAAAAACACCCCAGCCCTGGACACCCCGGCCCTGCTTAATATGTAACAATGTTATTAACCTCAATTTCCTGCCCGGTCTGCCCCTCCACAGGCCATATTGTTAGCCTGAGCGAGCTCTTGGCAGACGCTGGTGGTGACTCTCATTCAGCCTGACCACCCCGCACGCAGGGGGATTCTCTCCCACAGCCCTGCTCATCCTTCCTTCAGGCCGCCCGCTGTGCGTCTCACCCTCCCTGTTTGCTGGCAGGTGACTCAAAATAACAGACGCTGCCCTAAGAGAAAGCTGCTTCTTCGCATTCACTTAGCGCTGCCAACACGCCCCAACACAGGATGAGCCGAACTGTGGGGGTTCTGAGGACCATCCCTGCAGCCGGCAGGGGGGCGCTATGTTTGTTTTGTGCTGAGGTGCGGGAGGGGGGCTGCAAATCAGCTTGTTTTGGATTAAGAACAAATCAAGAGATTTTAAGCATTACTAGAAAGGCCTCAATGGCAACTTGAAAACAAGAACACCTGCAGGAGGCACAGTATAACAACCAGCAAGCAACTCATACGATATCATTTTCAGCCTCATTCACATATTTCACAAAGTATAATTGCTGAAAAAGAATAGAGGGTACAATAGCAATATAGCCAAGAGTGCACTTAACAGAATCAGAGTTTAAGCCATGTTGATCCCCAATGACAGTATGTTAAAAAAAGCAAATAAAATTGTAACTTAATTATAGATTTATAATGAGCCACTGCACCACTGCCAAAAGCAAGTCCCATACCAAGGCAAACAGGCACCTGCTGAATGCTCTCTGCTCATGGGTTTTCATAGCTTAATTAATCTTGGCCTTGGGGTATCATGACTCGTGCGTGCCGCTTGTGTGCATGTTTGAGACAATTAAGTTGTTCTGTGAAACAGAGGTGCAACTTCAACACGGAGCACAGACACCAACACTATGCGTTACGAGCAGAATTTTGTGGTTTGCGTAAATTAAGCCGGCGAGCTAATATTTGGTGACAGAAATGGCGCTACAGTCTGTCCATGTGCAGTGTTTCTCATATACAAAGCTCATGTGTGGCACACCGCCACAAAGCCAGCAAGGCTGCCACAGAATACATGCAAGGTCAATGTATAAAAAATAATCTAAATAAATCTTTGTTCCTGATATGTGCATGTCACATCTTTTCTGTCATTTGGTGATGTGTAGACCTGAACACAGTGGAGCTGCACATTAGTCTCCTTAAAAAAAAAATTAAAGTAAACCTTAAAATTCTGCAAAAGCATGACGTTACACCAGGGAAACTGCTCTTTAAAGTATCAAATGGAGCTTTTGACGCTTTAAATAAGAGTTGCCTTGTTCTTTACTTTATGTTTTTCCCATCTGATTCTTTAGCCCTCAGACCAAAGTTTTTCCCTAACACTCAGATACAGAGTTAACATGAGTTACGTGATATGCTGTTCGTATACTGTATTGCCTGTTGATGAATTAGGACAGTATACAGTAACAACAGACACACTGTGTAAGAAGGGATATCCATGTTTGAGTCTCACCTTACTGTCTGACAATCTTTGTTGAGGCGACTCCAATCTGCAAAGGGCTTATCCTCTGTGGCCTGTGCTCCGGGCTGCACAGACACTCACTCCACTGCCATCTGATTTCTGCAGATAAAAAGAGAAGAACTGTTTAGCATCACATTTACTTTCTTTAAAATCAGACCAGATGCCAATGTAAGCTATAACAATGTGGATGTAAAGTCACACATCTTCACAGGCAGACGTCACACGAATAAACAAACTCTAAATAAATTCTAGCAAAACATCCGCACCCTTGGAGCGATAATGTAAATATTTCATTTTCAAGCCCGATCCAAAAGAATAAAGCAGTGTTACATTTTCTGGGCGACGCCAATTTGAATGTTGCTCACACACTCTGCAAGTTAATAAATGACAATGTCATCTAACTTGTGATCTTATGAGATTAATTCTTTCGAGGAAAATAGGGCACGGTGTTTATGCCAAACAACAAAAAGCTCTCTATGTATGACCATTCAGTTATTCTAAGTACAAGGGTGAAAAAGATTAAAGCCTTACGGGGGTAAACCAAGAATCACTGAATCAATTGGGGTGTTTCCATGAACTGCTCCCCATGAAAAGACTGAGCACATTTCTCTTTGGTGCTGGATAAACTTTTGAAGTGCTGTCCAACAGGAGACTAGTCTGGGATATCAGTTTAAAACAACAGCTCTTCTTATTATTATATTTTGCTTTAAACCCAATCCGGCCTTTCACCAGGTATGACAAAGGAAACACTGCACTTCCTGATTATGAACTTTAGTAAGGCATCTCACGTTTTAGGTGCATTAGGTTAAAGAGAAAGAGGGGGAGCTTGTTCTGTGAAGGGGCAAGCTATTAAACAAATGGGACATAACACCTTTAATGGTTCTATGTGCAGTTTCTCAGAATTAGGACAAAATTAACATCTCCCATGACCCTCACTGCTTCCTGTGGCAAAAGGATCAAGCTGCGTGTCCCACCTCCTTCTCCCTGGCACTCAGTGGGCGCTTGTTTTGTAGAATAATAAGACAACCTGAGCCAATAACAGCCCTTGATAACAAGCAAGCTGCATTTCAACAAAGTAAATGGAGGCCAAGCTGAAACTATGTAGTTCCAGTAGACCTGGATTAAAGTTGTGCATCGCCTGTAAAATAAAAACAGCTCCTCTTTTATGCCATAAAGCCATCAGATTTGCAGCAGTAATGACTGCCAATTTTCTTTTTTGTTTATGGAAATTTTTCTTATGTCTTAAAATTAACATGTCAGAAAAAAAGGTGAATTTAAAAAAAAAAAAAAAAGGCATGCGCACACAGTTCAGACCTCTGGCCCTCCTCAGTATGTAGGCTGGCTTGATTTTTGAAAGTTTGAAATTGAATTTTTCATTCAATTTTTCAGGTTCATTTTTTCCTCTTTTCACTGGTTTTACACACCGAAGTTATTTTCTTACAAAAAAAAAAAAAAAAAAAAATCGGGAGAGCATTGTGTTTTTTATCAAATACCATAATTATCACTGTGGCTGGGTTGTGTATTAAAAAAAAAAAAGAAATAAATAAAAAACAAGTGACCAAAATGACCTACGAAGAAAGTATTGAATCCTCATGACTGCTAATTACCAGTTTGAATAGGCTTGATATCTAAACAGAAAAGGTATTAAATATAATAATCATTCCTATAGCTAATTACATTTCCAATTATGTCACTAATTAGGAGGACTTAATTATCAGCATATTGCGTAAATAAGAGTTTTGCATTCTGCTATTTGTGATGGTGATGGTGATGTGTTTAGGACATCAAGGGCAATTCTTGTGAATACTAAAAATCCTCAGGATAAAACTGCTACCTCTTGCAGCAGGACAAGCATCCAAATGGTGATGATAATATGATATCAGCACAATAACTAATGGATCTGACCATATTCTTTGTTCTGTGTATAACTGTCTATACATTTAATCTATTATCAAGTGAAATTATCAAGACACCACAGTCTGATTTGTAAGATTAGCCTTTATTATTTGGATTACTGTTCACTGAATTACAGTGGTTACAGCTGTTTTGGATTTTGTCAAAAGATGACAAGCAGCATGAAATTAATCGCATTCCTATGACGTCTTCTATGAAGTTTTTTTGTTTTTTTTTTAAATTAATGTTTTTTTTTTCCAAACATTATAAATCAAAACACCCTTTTATTTGAAATTGTATCATCAGATACAGAAACTCTCACGCTTATGTTTGTGTTTGTTGATATCTGGTAAGTCAATCATCTATTTAAAAGATCAAAGAAAGAGGCAAACACAACGCTTAAAACTGGCAGCTCTCATTCAATTTGTTTCACTAAGCTCCAATTTAGACATTACCATACAGTAAGCTTTTCCACTTTGTAACAGATTTTAACTGCTTAGGTACACTAACACACATCATGTATATTCAAGAACAGTATAAAGCCAACTCTTCCTTGTGGGAAAAAAAAAAAAAAAAAAATTAAAAAGGCTTTATTCACTGGTTAATGTATTTTGGGCCTGTTAAAAGCCAACAAGATTCAGAGAGAGCCACCAATAATCACTTCCACAGAAATGAACTGCTTTGTCTCCATGTTTAATATCTGCTCTCTGGAAAATTAAAAAAGTTTTCACAACATCTGCTATAGGTGACACTCACACCCGTAGTACAGCCGGTGTGTTATATTAGCAGTGAGTGTGAGACAGTTGGAAATCATTTAATATAACACAAAATAAAATTAATATAAAGTGGAAAAGCAGTATTAGTTTGATGGAAGCCATGAACAAATCTGCAGCGAAGAGTTACTCCCTGCTTTGGAAAGCCGATGATGCACCGATCTATCTGTGCATGTGAATCTACCACCTATTGGCTGCTGACCGCTAAGACACACACACACACACACACACACACACACCCCTCCCACTGACGAAGGATCGCCAACCGGGACTCCCCTCCAAGAGGCAAATCGCATCCTTTGCAGTTGTCAAAATATCGCTGTATCACACTCTCCAAGCCTCAAAGCGCTGCTGATATTCATCGGCTTCCTTGGGGGCGTTGTTTTACCTTTCGGAGAGCGGAAGTGTTGCAGAGGACTGTGTCTGAGTGCCAAGTAAAGACACTGTGGATTAGAGTTATATCTTCCACATGGCTGCTTCCTAATCCCACCATCTGAGGTAAACACAGGACCAGGTGAGGCAACACGCCTGTCTGAGACACCTCTTCGACACAGGAGGATCGCCACATCAACACTCCCAGGACCGCTGCATCAGAACTGCCACCGAGCGCAGAAGTGTTCACAGTAGGTTCACATGGTGTTCGGGTATTTTACAGAAGCATAAGCAGCGACAGCGGCTTTGGAATTAACAGAGGAACGGCGTAGTTAACACGAGCACCGATCACCTGCACAGCTGACAAGACAAAAAAGTGCCACTATACCCACAGAAACTCAATATTTATCAACATCGTATTTATAAACAATATTTATCGTCCAAGCAGGGGCAAAAACTCAGCTGGGGCCTTGTTGTTTTGTTGTTGTTGTTGTTGTTGTTGTTGTTCTCATTATTCTTTCTGCTTTCTTCTCCTTCTTCTCTCATACATTTCTTCTCCACTAAAGCTGTTTATGCACCAAAAACCGTAAAACCAAATAACACGAAAATTGGCAAGTGAGTTCAAATTCCACCCAATACTCAGGTTTGTAAAATGACACTCACTGACCTCAAGGTGGTGCTGTAATAATCAAGTTTATGTTTATTCAATTATCTCGCAAACGGTTTGGCCTTTCATCATTTTCGTCTCTCACATGCTACTTCTAAAAATCTTAAATTTTTCTAACCTTGACTCGATTTTCTCAAAATTGTATTTTCGCCATCTCCTCCGAAACCTCTGAGCCAATCATCCCAGAACTTAGGGTCATCATGGACTTCCATGGCCTTAAGTTTTTACAGGAATTTCAACAAAATTTTATATGAAGCTAATTTTCAAAATTTTGCAATAACGCCTGAATGAGTTGAGATATCAACCTGTAATCTGAGAAACATGTTCATGGATCAGTATAAAATTTGGCTTGCACATCATGACAATGAGTCCATGCATAAAATTTGGTAATGACTGGTTAAAGTGGACATGTGTGGAAAACCGTGGCTCCGCAGTCATTAAAGGGATCTGAAGGTTCAGGGTTTAAATCCCCAGGTGATCAACAATGTGGCAGCTTTTGTATGTGGTCTGCTTTCAAGTGGTTCTTGAGGTCATTTTAAGCCAAAGACTGTATTGTCGATTTTTTTCCTGCATATATTATGATGATGAAACAAGTGTGTGATCGATCTCACTCCTTCTTTTAACAGAATCAAACTTGCTGAAGTGACTTACTTAGCTCGCGGGTTTTCAGAAATCATAAAATGTCCCATAAGCATCAAAGCTCAGTAAGGTCTCATGTTGCTCCCTGCCACTTGTGGTGATAACTGAATTATTTTTTTCCTTTTGTGGTATGTTATATGATGGCTGGGTTCCTTATGCATTAACTTGTGCACTTTGAATTTTGTGTTTGTCTAGTGACCCTTGATCTTTATGGCTTTTGTTTCATGACCTGTGTCTTCCTGGATCCTTGTTATTAATAAGACAAAGACAAATCTCACTCATGGATTATTAATTCTTCTATTCTATTCTGAAGGGTGCCACCTACAAAAATGTAAAATGTCAACAACAGAAAATCTGAGCAGAATGACATCCCAGTATGAGCCACACTGGCTGACAAATGATCTCTGGACAAATCAGTGGAAAAAAACTCAGCAATGTCAGCTTAGCACCAAACCTACCCCATAAATTTAAAACAAAAAATCTGGTGAATTACTTCTTTACCTTACATTTTAATGCACCAAAAACAAACAAAATAAAAACTGCAGTTTATATACTTAAGCATTTCTTCCTATGCATGTAATCTGTTTTGAATTTCAAAGTTAGCCATCTCTTTGTGTTTTTTCCATGAATCAAAAAGTGAGCCATAAGATGATACTTCTATGTGTGTGTGTGTGTGTGTGTGTGTGTGTGTGTGTGTGTGTGTCACTGTCAAGGAATGCTGCCAAGTTTTGTTTCCAAGTCTCTCCCTCTCACTTCAGATCCGGTTGGTGGGAGGGAAGAGAATGAAGAGAAGAAAAAAAAATACCTGAAAGGAACGTTCATTGCGTGTTTAAAGACTGGGCTGATATAAAAAAAAAAAAAAAAATCTAGATCATTATGTAAAAACAGGTTTAGATATGTTACGGCATGACTGTTTTTCAATACATTTTTCACACATGACCTCACAACTTGAAAAAATGTACACACCCATGGAACAGGTACTTGAGGTAAAAACACAAACAAAAAGTACCAGGAAGATGGGTATTTCACAAGTTAAAGGGGTGTGTTTTCTGGTGTTTGCCTCAAAGTGGCATTTTCCATTACTCCCATGACTCTTTCTGGGACAGGAAAGCACAAATGGGTAGAAAAGGCACTGGCAATGCTACAAGGCCTTTGTCCAGGATATAGTTATACAGATTTATAGGGAAAAAGGAGTCACAACAGGCAAAGACAAAGCCCGTGTTTCTAAAAGGCACAGGTCAGTGACTGAGCATGTGAAGACCTCACACTGTAACTGAATTTGCAGGCAGTATCGCTGTTTACATGCATCTACCCTTTAAAACAAAATTAAATTAAAAATAATGATAACTTTCAAAAAACTACACAGGAAATGAATTCTTTATTTTTACTTGCAACCCAGTCTCAGGTTTATTACATGTCTGTGTGCTTAATAACTATCATTGCAGGGGAAAAATTAAGTTCCTGAATTGACCATATAAAGCTCAGGTTTTCAGCTTACAGTATTTTTGGAAGTAAGTAAGCTGACATTCCTCCACGTTCCCTCCCAAAAAACAAAGCTTCAGTGAAAACACAGCGCCGTTAAAGTATACAGTAATACTATAAACACAACCTAAAGCCAGGGCCGTTTTGAAAAGCCCTGTCAGAACATGTGAACTATGCAGGGAAAGCTTTGAAAAAGTGCATATTTTGATTTTACTGATAAAAGAGCGATCACAGAAAGATGTAGGACGTTAACCGTTCAGTGACAGTAAATGTTGTGTCTCAGGTAGGTCTTTTAATCAGTTGAGGTGAGGTTTCATTAACAGTTGTGAACTGATGAAAAGAGTTTGTGTCTTCATCAAAATCAATTTCTCCCATGAAAAGATTTTTTAAAGGCAAGGTGAAAAGTATTTGGAGTTTGGTCTCATGGCTAATTGGTGTGTATTTTGGGGTAAATCAAACAGTTAGAGAGTGGATAAGGAATCTAACAGCCGTCTAAGGTCTTTGATACGTAGCGTCTGTACTTTAATGGGAGTGTACGGCTTGGAAAACATTTTTTCAAAAAGTTCAGTGTTAACTGAATAGAGGCACACTGGTAAACTGCTCTGGTAAAAATCACTTATAAAACTGAGAAAGCCTCTGCACCGACATGGAAAACTTTTTAAGAGTCTACTTAAAAAAATAAGACACTAACTTTTAGAATGCTGTTCAAATCCATATAAACCAGAAAGTAAGCTCTTTAAAAAAAAGAGCGATCTGAACCTGAATGGTGAGATTTTCTGAGGTTACCTTACCTACCCTTGCCCGCAGGCACAAATGTGAGATAAATATACCATATCCACACCTTTGTCACGCAATGTGACTTTCATGAAAAAGCAACCAAGTTCGTCATTACAGGTTTTACAAAAGTATATGTACTGCATAGCTGGCCCCTTTTGTCACTTCAGTGACTACCTTATCATTAAGGTCTTTGTTGACTGAGAGCCATATTTAGAGATTTTATTCATACTGTTAATTACAAAATTGCAAATTATAAATCAAATAGCACATGCGTATTCAAAATATTGAGTATACTAAACTGTTTGACAAACACAATATTGTAATTCTATTTTTGCATAACTGCATTCATTTTCAGAGATATTATTTTGTGGGATGAGAAAAGGAATTTCAGAGATTTGTCCATTAAATGGATTCGATTAGCTGACAAACGTCCATAGGACTGTCAGCCTGGCAGGGAGAGCCTGAAACCAACACTGAATCACTGCAGCGCTTTGCACTGGCAAGACATCTACAGGTGAACCAAACACATGGGATTTCATTACAAATATATAAAAAAATAAATAAATAAATAAAACTGAGAAATATGAAGTTGGCTGACCACATCCTGTACCTGAAAAGCCCTGCCCTGAAATTATTTATTTGAATCAGAGCGTTATCTGCCTCCACTGTTACTGATAATAGATGAGGAAAAAAGCTGCCATCAAACTTCATTGTCAGTCCAGATGTTACAGTCTCACTCATACTTTTATCTATTAATTTCAAAGGCTTCCAACCATTGTCAGTTTTATACTCCTAAATGAAATCCAGCTGCCTGCTTTTGGTGTGTGTGAGTGTGTGTGGGTGTGTGTGTGTGTGTCTAATAAAAGAGAAATATGAGTGTGTAAGCCTTTTCATTCTCTAGTCTCGGGGCATTTAGTCCAAATCAGGGAACAAATTGTTACTTTGCTTTTACACATTGGTTTGGTTACTTTTCACACATCAGCTGCAGAAAACAATGGATAAAGTGGCTGTGATGTCATCCGCTGACTTCTGACTGGCCTGTTTGAAGTCCAGGAAGTGGGGTTTCTGGGCACTGCCATGTTGTAATTTGGGGACCAGAGTTTGCACAGTCGAGTAAAAGGGTGGAGCCATGGAGCCAAACCTCAGCTTGTATTTTGAAGCCAGTGAGGAAATCCTGGTGGAGACTGTCCTTCTGTTGCCCTGTGCCGGCTGTTTGTAGAGCAAGCTGAATCTCCACCCACTTCAATATCATTCAGCGGGACGAAGGCACACTTTTTTTGGTGTAAAAATATAAAAGTCGATAAATTTTTTTCTACAAGAAGCTATAGTCAGAATAGCCAATTTCATTTCTTCTAATGTCTCCCTGTATGGTGATATTTTTAAATAATTATGCCATTAGGAAGATATTTCCCTGGATTTCAGTGCATGTAAGGGAATGTAATATCTGCCCCTTTAGAATAAAATTGGTTGGCCCGTTATCCCCATAATCTTCATCCATTAAAATACACTACAGTGGGCAGTATGAAGCAGAACCAATTCTAAAAGTTGAGATTTTATTGAAATAAAGTGCTGCTTCCTGGATCATCTACATGCCAAACTAAAGAGTGAAACCCAACAATTCAGAAAAAGTCTTGGGTCATATTTTCAGAAGTATGTACCTTTGCCGATAATAAAGTGCAAGACAGAACGGCACTTATCTAGGCTTATCTCATGAGGCCATATACTGTAGTGTGGCTTTTGCTGCAGTTACAGGCTTCAGCTCGGCTCCGCCCACCAGCCAGCCCATCCATCACAAGAAAGTCTGGCGTCAGACACGGAAACCTCACAGAACATCCACCTCATTCTCCTCAGGATGTGCTTGGAAATGGTGAAGTCTAAGCATTAGTTTAGAGATGGTTAAGATCAGACTTAGGTCAGGTTAGGTTTGGTGTGGTTGAGTTTAGGGCTAGGATGAGGGAGGCATTTCGTGAGGCGGGTGTTCCTTGAGGTTTTTGAGGTCCTCGATGAAACTGCTGCTGGAAATTTCTCTTCCATCAGTGAGTTGGCAGATCTCTGTCACTCTGAAATCAGTTCACAAGTCCCTCTGAGCTTCACTAGCTAACTACTACACAGCACCTGATCAACCAAACTGCTGGGAGTGGCTAATCTTTGGAGGAAAAATTCATCCTAAAACACATCAGCGGTTCAAAAGCAGGCATCAGCGATGTATATCCAGTCTCTGGTGCCGTTTTGTAGCTGCGGTGTGAAGTGCAATTCAATTTCCAGCTACAGTGGAGCTTAATGGGAGAGAGATGTGAGCTCTCCTTCTTCTATGCTGCATTTCTCCCTGTACGTTTGTTTAAAATCACTGCAAATCACTGAGTCTACAAAGAAGCCCTTCCTGTTTTAGGGAACCTGACAGCTAACATTTCTTTTTCAGGTTGTTTTTGTACTTATTCATTCAGGCATTCATTTATCTATTTATTTGCCCAATTAAATACCACTGTGGCTCTGCTGAGAACATACCCCAGGGACAACAGTGGATTTACATTTGGCTAGTTAGCCGCAGGATAACAAAACATACAACATCAAGCAAATCCACATTTTTCAACAGTGGTAATTTCTTTTAGGTTGTAATTTTACTTTAATTAGTACACCTACAAGGGCAGTTTCATCTAGTGTCTTGAATTTTAAGACAATTACCGCTGCCACTTTTATTTACTGTTCTACAGGCCTGTACAAACAAAAACATACAAATGTTAATTCTGTCTAAGTAAACTAAACACTTGTAAAATGGTGTCAAATATTTGAGTCATTGTGAACTCGGGTTACAAAACAAGCATTACTACAAAACAACGGTGGCATTTATTCTATTCTATTTATTCTAATAGGGTGGCATGGCTCCACCTACGTCATTTTATTTTGATTACTATTCATGCAACCTAACCTATTTCTGCAACCTAATTTATCACTGAAAATCATGTGTCAACAGTCATTTCCTCCACCAAGAAAAAGAAATTCATTCCAGTGTAAACAAACATGCAGCACCGGCAGCTGGATTTGGCATTAGAGTGTGATTTGACCGTGGTCCGACCTAACTAATACACAGAGCTTCCTGTAGTTTGGTTCAGTCAAGGTGGCATCATGTTCTCATTCCAAATAAGCCTCCCTCTAAACAAGGTCTCAATCCAGTTGCTTTCCACACTCCAGTGCCACAACTGTGTTTTTATTTACCTTAACAAAGCAAACTAAAGGGGGAATCGCTCCAGGGTCCAGAATAACGGCTCTAAATGAACCAGATATCAAAACGCCCTCAGACTACAAATTCAAATTCATATAAAACGTTCAAATATTAATTGTCAGCACAATTTCACACAGGCATGTTAATTTGCCTTGGGGAAAAAAAACTTTTTGGGGCTAAAAAGCTCTGAGTACGATTAGTAGTGATAAAGCATACAAACAGTTTAGAAATTCCCTCAAGCTCACTCAATCAACAGTGTGTCCTCCCCATTTAAAAAGACTGTGCAAGACGAGAGTGTGTACTGCGTATGGATGTGTTGATTATGCATGCTAGGAGTGGTTCAGTCTTTTATTGGAAAATTTACACCCGTGCAGTGATTTATATAAATCAGTAGTGCCCACAAAGCAGTAAAACTCTAATTGTTTCCTCCATTTTGAAAGTCTAGCGTCCATTAAGGATGCAGTGGGTAATAAAGAGGACTTTTAATCAATCCTCTCTTGTTGTTGAGTTGATGTGTGAATGGGCTATCCTACCTGACAGTGCTACCATATGTTGATTTCTTTTTCTGATAGCGAACAAAGAGATCAAGGTGGCTCACTTCTTTGTAGGTGACCGCCTTTACTAAACTGCTGCAACAAAATATGCAAAAGAAAAAAGGTATAAGCCACTTGGATTGTTTTTGGTTTCTAAGTTTTTTTTTTGTTTTCTTATTTCTTTTTGCATAAGTCCCTACACAATGAGGAGCTAACTGTGCCCTGGGGAGATATGGCTGATGTCACAACATCAAGGCTGGAGAGCACAGGAGCTCCCGGTGGAAGATCATAGCCAAGTCTTCCACTAAACTGCTCACAGGTATGGGAATGTGAGGACTGGCCTGCTTATGGGCATTCCAGTCGCTGTCGGAGGCTGCTGAGCAATGCAGCTACCAACACTGGCTATAAAGACAAGATCCAATGTGGACTGCAAAATGACCAGCTACCTGTAGGAGGGGTAAAAAAAAAAAAAATAGGGAGGAGGGGCAGGGGTGCACCTGGGATGCAAGTTGTCACTGTTGAGCCTTCTGGAGATGTTGTGGGCCTATTAACAAAACATCTAAGAAGGAGGGTGCCCACCTGATGACCTCAGTGATGTGATTACCCATTCCACCACTCAAGACTCAACCAGTGCTGATTGCTACAAGAGGGATTGTAACATCAAGTCCTATGAGCTCAACTATGAATAAACACCAAAGCGAGCAACTGTGGCCCAAATTGCAGCAGTCGTGCTGCTACTAACCACTGATTGAAAAGTACTCAAGGATTCTTGTGCTCGGTATACTCAAAACACAAAGAAATGGTACAAATGACTGTAACCCCTCCCGCTTCCCAGCATTTGAATTATTACAAAGCAGATTTAAAGCAAGTGTAGCTGCATGCCACGTTACTTCCTCTTGCCCCACAGTACAATGTCTGTTGTGACCCTTTCATTGTCACATTACACCGGCCAACCCCTCTTCGACCGGCTGGCATGGCCACAGTAAATCCTAGAGGCTGCTCATGCTAGGGACCTTGGGTAATTAATAAAATCCCCATTACATGCCTTGTGCCCGTTGTTTGCTATTTCAACACCCCATTTGTGCCACGATTACAGTCATTATCAGTCACCGCCATTAATTCTCTACCCGATGCCAGAACTGCATACTAATAAATTGGGCTCTAAAATTTTTTACCTTTCAAGGAGTTGGTGTTGGAGCTGGGCCAGGAAGTGCCACTCCAGATTAGGAGTCATCTGGTGACTCGGAAAGAGCCCTTTGAATAGAAGGCTGCTGCATCTTTGGAGATAGTTCAAATTTCCCCTTTGATTATTTTCCTTTCCCCTCCAAAATGAATCTTTATTAAGCTTAAATCCTGAATAAAATGAAATTAGCAGACTGCAAAATATTGCTTTCTTTTCTGATTCTATTCCCTTGTGCCTGCATGCAAATTATAATGCTTATTTATGTAAATGAGGTGTCGTCTTTAATTAGTTTTGCTTGAGGGCATTAAAATACATGTATTCTTTCCCCAAAAATGATTTGTTTTGTTGCTCTGTTCAGTTTAAGTTCAAAATGAATGATTATGCCAACTAAAAAGGTTTATTAATTCCATAGTTTTCTTTTTTTTCTTCCTCTTTTGGAGTATTATCTTCTCCACCCACTTCCTGGGAAGAATGTATTCTCTGTGAAATCGAGAAGCCTCTTCAGGCAATACTCGGAGCGCTCCTCTGAAAAGCCCTTGTAAAGGTCCCAGGTTGAAACCACATGGTAGAAAAGCGCTCCCACTTACCAAATCGGAAAGCTGTGCTCATCAACAATAAAATTCTCTGTATATATGTTTGACTACATGGCTGATGAGAATATTACAGGGAACAGGAAATTCACTTAATTGTTTTGTTACATTTAAATATGTATCCTTAAGTGCTGCATAACCACTGGAAAATGCACTGTGGTCCCATCATGAGTTGGTTCTATTTGCATTTGGCCCATACATCACAGACATATACTTAAACATAACCAGTCCTGAGCTTTTGAGTTGTGTTATTAATCAAACACTAATACCAATGTAAATTCAACAGCTTTCAGTGCCCAGCTCACAACTGAGGTGAGCATGACCTGTTAAATGACTTTCTGACTGATTTGGGTCTTATTTTAATATTTGTTTAAAAGGATTTGCAGTGTTACAATAAATCTCCCGCTCGGCACTGTTTTTATGCATTTACTCTTGATTTACAGCGCCATGTTGAGTGGCTATCGAACAGAAAACTGCTTTATGTCATTGTAGGAGGTGTTGGGTCAGCTTCAGTGAGAAGCAGCAGCTGACTGAGTTGTGCAGTATTTCAAACCACTCCAGGTTGAAAGTGACCAAACTGCAGCCCTGGTTATTGTTCAATATCATATCAGTATTCAGCATCCCTTCAACTGCTCAGATGAGCTGAAATGGCAAGTTAAGATGCAACCCCCCTTCCCATCCCCCCCAGTATGATTTATGGAAAGGAAGGTAAAACCATTATAGCATTTTTATTATTATTGTTCTTTCAAGGCTAATGCAACAATAGATTTTTGCATGATTGATGCGTTACACTAAACATTAGAGGATTACATTAACTTTGCATAGAACAGCTAAATGGCACGAGATTACTTATTGTTATTTTTCCTCCACATGATCATACTGTAAACACTGCACAGTACATATACTATTTCTTGGCAAGTATTGATTACTGGGTATGTTGTGGGGTAAATAGTGTACAAGAATGCTCACTATCTGGTACAGTTTTAGTTGCCAGCTTTGAACACTGTTTTCTCTAATATGAACTATAAACAGCTTTTTTTTTTCTTTTTAAAGCAAAGTTGGTAAATGACAGCGCTTCAGAGATTAAACAAATGTAAGTGACTTTGATAGCCTCTCATCTGCCCCCTTCATTCTGCAAATTATTAAAACTCGGGGCTCTTGTGGGAGGGAATATGGCAGCAATATGCTGATACTTCAATCAGCTGCGAGGAAATTCCACATGTAATAAGGAGGAACTGGCTTTAATCGCTGCTCTCCATCCTTCAGTTCCTACCACGGGCTTCAGCTGTCAGGGTGTACAACTGTAACCTCTTTCATGGCATCTCTGATAGAAAAAAACTCCTCGGCCCACATCAGACCTTGCAGAGTACCCCTCCAGAGCATGTACATGCACACACCAGGACTAAATAGGACTCAAGGCCCTAGCCATGCATCTCACAGGGGGGTCCACTTGTTTCTTCATTTAGGTACTTTAATTTATCAGTATTTTACTACACTCACTTAAACCAAGCAAAGAATTCATAAAAAAAAGCAGATACAATATTTGCACTTGTCCCAGAGGTTTCAGATGTCAGGGTAGGTGTTGAAATAACAGTGCAAACAGAGAATTAAGGTTTTGATTCAGTCTTAAATCAAAGTCAGAAACAGCCTAACCAAAAGACATCCTCCATTAAAATGTTGACTCACACTTTGGGTGCCTTTTATAGGCATTTGTGTTTGTGTATCTATCATGTCCAGGCCATACAGGGAATGATGGGCATCCAGCCAACTGATTCTTCCCCCAAAGTGCTAATTTGTGCCACTCTAGTGTGCACAACGCTATAATTACCTGAAAACGTAAACTGGAAGCTATGCCTGACAAAGACAAGATTCTGTAATAAAATTGAGCTTTTGGGGCTCGGTTGTGGTGGGAGGCTTATAAGACATATTAATGGGATGTTCAAGGGGTATGGCACTTTTCCATTTGTCTTGTGGAAAAATCTTCAGCAAAACACCTGGCACACTAAGTGCCGGCAGTCTGAACACTGAAGAGCAGCTAGCAGTCATTGAGTTGTTTTATAACGCACTGTCACTGCTGAGGCATTCTCCACTGCATCTTTAAATCAGCCTAGTCATTTCTTGATTGTCATTATGTGGCACGTTAATAAGCTACCAAAGTCAGATTTCACAGCCCTTTACTTTGTGGATGAATGAAAACAATAAATAAACTAGCCAGCTTCAAATTAGTGAGCTCTGAGGCGTAGACTTCCTCCATGAGAACAGAATACATCAGAAAGTAGGCTGAAAGTACACTGATGTGACTTTTTGAGTGTAATAACAGTTTTGGATTGAAACTACCAACAATTAATATCTTGTACCAATGTTATCTTTAAATTTGCCCCCACAACTATGTTTGCAGCCAAGTGAAAAAGCACTTAGATCAAGGCTAAAAATCCCTGTTTTGAAACTCTTACAAAGTTGTTTTATAGTGGATTATGGTTAGCAGCTCATTAAGGCAAGGTTTTGCTCCAAGTGGTAGAAACGGTTACCCCTTAGGCCAGTTTAGTAAACTATCGCCCCTCCAAAATGAGATAATTTCTCTGTTTACCCATCTGAAATAAAATTTAATAATGATACAAAACATATTCACTGCCTGTAGTCAGGTCAGCAAAATCCAAACCATATCCAGTGGGGACTGCGCCGACTGGCCGATATCAGATACGTAATAAAAAGCCAATAATTGCCCAAAGTATCGGTCTGACCCAGGTTGAGAGGCTTTGTTACAGAACGCAGTCCTGAGAGATGTGCTGGTTACTGAGTTCACAGGTATTGTGTCTTTTTTTTTTTCGAGTATCATTGCCCTTGAAGAACAAGTTTGAGCACTTTATAAAGGGAACAGTGGGTTTTGCTTTTGACTTTGTGGCATTCTTGAAATTCATATCTCCCCAAGAATTCCACACACCACATAACAGTATGAACTTGCTGTGACGTCCCATCGCTGTGGCTGCATTTTTCTAAAAAAACACATTGTGTGAGTTGCTGCTTTAATGACAGGAATGCCAGGGACATATATCTTCAGTTTCATCTGTTAAGTAGCATTTGTATGAAATGCTGTTTTTCAGATAAGCTAAAATTATTCTACACTGGGTACAAAAGACCTCGCTGTAAAAATTCTGCATGGTCACAGCTGTGGGCTAAATTCAGCGTCACTAGGCAGTTTAGTAGCTCTACTATCTGCGAAACACTATCTTTGAAGCATCAGATTTCCAAAGCCTAAGGGCCCTAGACCCCTGTCCATCTTACAGGAACACAAAAATGTCTGAAAATTTTACGGATGTACACCTATTGCATGTTCCTGTTCCTCATAGTGCAAATATCAGGTGACTACACAAGCTGAAATGCAACAAAACAATATTCAACGCAGTAAAAAAAAAAAAAGATTTGCCAGATCCAACTGGCCGAGCAACTTCTAACAGTTAAGAAAACAGACAATTTATATACTGGAAGAGAAAACGTGTTTGAGAACACAAAACAAGACTGACTGGTTGAACGGTGATTTACTGTTGAGATGTAATTATTCTTATAAAAGTGTTCTCCACCAACAGCCAGTACATTCCAGTGATACATAGTAAAGTCAAAACTAATGCCAAGATTGTGTATACTGAGTGAATATGAATGCTGGTGTTCCTATGTGGGCGTAGGGTGTGACAGAAACAGAGAAAAGACACTTCTTGTTCAGTATCTGCTACTTTTTTTTTTTTTTTCTTGACAATAGCAGGTACGGTACATTTAAATATGAATTTTCAAACAGAAATTTTTCAACTGTCACTCGGCTGTTCTGTTTGTTTTATTTTCATGGCGTGCTGCATTTGTACAATATGTCAACTTAGGTGAATTTGGTTTGTCTTTCAGTAACGTTTAGCCATTGCTCTTCTGAGACAAAACTACAAATATTGCCACGACACTGTGATATTGTGTGTAATGTCAAAACATGCCGCGCATTGTGTCAACATTAGTGTATTTTTGGATTTACAATTGACACATTTCAGTTTTTGACATAAGAATAACACAAATCTTGAGTATGTGCACTGCATGTTATCCCTTAAAAAGTTAAAATCAAATATACTTAGTCTGATGTAAGGACATAAATACAGACAGGCATTAAATGTAAACCAGAGCTATACCTGAGATGTAAAAACACTCATTTACAGTACACACACACACACACGCACACACACACACACACACACACACACACACACACACACAATCACCATTACTGGTACCAAACCTTCGACAAGACACATTAAACAGAAGAACATTATCTACAAGTAATTCTCTTGTTACATGAGGCTCATTTTACCAAACTCCATCAGTTTTTTTTTTTTTTTTTTTTCAGCCGCAAGTCTTTCATCTATTGAGATATCATGTCCCGGTTTCTCTTGCACTTATATTCACTAAACTCTACCCAGATGTCAAAAATGTGATTCCAAACTTGATTCATGTCCTGGGGGTTTCTAACATACAAAGTTAATGTTATAAAGTAGAAAATGGATGTACACTGTTCTGCTGTAGGCTTTACATGTATATAAAAAAAAAAAGTGCATGAGAAAACCCTGAAGACTATTAAACCCGTAATACTGTGGCATACTGTGCTGTTATTTGCACTGTGTTACTTTAAGATTAATAATGAAGGGCGTAGCTAACTGCATACCTGATGTTAGCCGAGCCCCTTGATTCTGATGAGGAAATTACAGCCAATAATACTAAAATGCTGTCTTAAAGAAATAGCACACAAGGAGAGATGTAAATATGATTGGACACAATTTGTGTCCAATCATAAATAAATGATCTTGTCCCACAGTGTTCCTGTGCTGGTTTAAGATTTAAAGTTTTATACATTTTCAAAGCCATACCATACACCCTGCATCTTTACTGTTACATGCATCCACAGTGGAATGATAACCCTAGTAAAATAAATTTTCTTAAACTTACTCAAGGTCTCACAAAAGCCACAAGAATTCAAGAGAAAGCAAAATGCCTGTCGGGGCGAGCATACAAGAGGCAAAGGGGGATTCTGGCATGGCCTGAGCAAAGTCATAAAAATATTTTCCTTTTTATTTAATGTCGTCCATAATTCATTGCCAGGAAAAGCTAATCAATAGCACCTTAATGAAAACTTGAGCCATATTTTATTTTGCCGCAGAGAAGTCCCGGATCAGCATTTGTTGCCTTGTTATGTGCTGGTTTTCACCCTTGGGCTGTTTGACAGATGTGCATCACATTTGCAGATACCTTAAATATTTTGCTCTCTTCAACCACACTTGCTTTATCAAAACGCCATGGAGTGGGAGGGAAATTTCTCACGATGACAGCAATCAAGATTCAAAAGGAGGATAAAAGTCAGGCTGCTCTTTATCTGAATGTTGAATACACATCGCAGCCATGACTTGAGCTCGATACAGACACACGTGATGCCAAACAAAAGGACAGTTGTTTATATGTTAAATGCATTTTTTTATTGTTTACTTTTAATAAGAACTACATGCAGTAGATGTCACCACTACTACAAGACTTGCAGCATTTGGAAAACTGCAGAAGGATGCTTCAGTGCTTTGTTACACTTTGGACTCTTTATGTAATACACTTTTTTTCCTAAAGCACATTAGAAGCAAAACGTATTCTGCCTAGATGCAGTTCAATGCATTTGATCAATTAAATAATGTATTAATCTTATTTGTCTTACTTATCTGTCACATATAATCAAATCAGACCGGCACTCAAGCAAGGAGTGTGTGAAAAAAGTGGCGACTGCGAATCACTTGCAGAGTGATTGGTAAGATGCAATGCTAATTGTTTCCAGTGATCCTTGTCAAGATGAGCCATAGTTCCACTCAACTATCTATGAACTCAGACTACAATTACAAGGGAAAAGGTCATTTTCCATGCTCTGTAAGGCATCCTAATGAACTGGTTGCCACCTATTTAGCACAATTCTCCAGTCCACTAAAACAGACTTTCCTCTGGTGGCATGCTTCACTTTGGCGCCGAATAGGATGACACATTTTCATTTGTTTGTTTGCGTCAGAAGTTGCGATTGCAAACCTTAAGGAAACTTGTTTAGCTAAGCTTTAATCCCCTCATTCGGGGCAAGGTCGACAACAGTTATACATCAACTAAAAATTAAAAAAACAATATCTCAAAGGTCAAGTCATAAGAAACAATATCAGGTCTCTTGCCAATGCCTAGTGCATTACTTATTGTTAATAAAGCCATGCAGAGCTCTTTGATGGCAAGGGGCTGGATAAAAAAAATATATTGCATACTAGCAAGAAGTTGTGGGTATGGACTGCCTTATGACCTACAATGAAGAAATTATTTGGCTGTCAAGACAGTAAAGTTGTAATCGTGAAAAGGGCGATGATTTTGATGATGAGTTGACACTGGAATCTGGTTTTCCTATCCATATGGTATTACATGAGCGTGTACAGAGCTGTCCAGTGGCTACACATCGTTTGCCTGTATTTGCATTGTCAGCCAGAGGTGAGAGGGTGGAGACCTGCCAAGTGCAAGACTCTGGGCCGGTGCCATGACAGCTGACAACCCAGCCAGGCCATGTGTGCAACGCTGTGCTTATAACAGCCAAGATCTAAGATCAAGTAAATCCTAATCAGAGGGCTAATATGCCTCTAATGTGAAAATTCATATTTCTACTTCAGTGTTTCATGTTCAAAAGGGAACGCATGTCATTGGCTTCCCTTCATGAAACACTAGGGCTTCCATCAGTCACTGATTATTGCAATGAGGAATTAAAATCCCCAAACACAAAGGAAGCAGCACCACAGTGCTTTGGATGTCAGAATTAACTAGCGCAAATTACCTCAGCCTATACATGCGTTAGGAAGAGGAATCATATTCAATCAGATCGTAATTTTCACTCATAGTTGATTAATGAAAATACAGATGAGCAGATCCATTCTATCAAAGCCAAGTCTGACCTTGTAGTGCATTTGCATTTTTTGTGTTATTTTCTGCTCTTTCATATCAAAATCTATCACATCAAAATAGCTGAAGCAATTGATATTATTTAGCACATTGTTCTGCTCTTTAAAGCTAAAGCAGAGCTGCAGAAGGGCTGTCTAGTTTGTCACTGAAGACTGGTTGAGGGAGGCGGTGCTGCACTGTTAGTCTTCCCCCTCACGGCACCCTGTGTTTACGCCGATCCCTCAGGCCATTTGTTTGCAGCACTTCCTTGCCCCACAGCACCATGCATAATGCAGGAATGAAAATGTTAACAGTGGCAAATAAAATCGGCAAGGTGCCCCCACAAATCAGGGCAGTTTAGGAGCATATTTAATCATCCGTGCGTTGGGGAGAACGCACCGCGATTTATTGTGGCATTTCAAAGAAGATCAGGACCCCATTTTTCCGAGGCCCCTACCAAAAGCTTCCTGCTCACTTTCCTCATCCTCTGCAGACCAACGCCAATAGTCTTTGTTCATCGCTTTGAAACATATCAACATTTTGGCCCAATTATGTTTATCCTCTTTTGGCTCACAAGCAGATGAGAGAAGAAGTTGCACATACTGTAGAGAGTTGCAACGAATTGCATCAACAGAGCCCACCCAGCAAAAAAAAAAAAAAAAAAAAAAAAAAAAAAAAAAGCAAAAAATAGGCATTGTTTGAAGAGGGTCTCCCATGTATACACACCAACGGTAATCCAATCAAGGTCTTGCATTTCTCCAGTATGCTCCAAGACAAACAAGTCACAGCGCCATATGGTGGTGTCAGGAAAATAAATAATTTAAAGAAATTCATGTGCGGTGCGCAGATGAGCGACCGCAGAAATACCAACACACGCATCCTCATGCTTAACCCTACTAATAAGAACCCCCAGCAGGGGGGCCAAGAGAGACATCCACAGTATCTGGCCTTAACTGGATTGAGAACTACTTTGGAATTTAAAAGACAGGGACTGGCAACTGTCTCTGGATGTAAGGACAGCGTTTCGTTCAGATACAATCTGCAGTGCCTTTCAGCACTTCCTGAACACGAGACAGCCTAATCTAATGTACTGGGGGGGCAGAAGCTGCTCAGGCTTTTAGCCCAGTGCCCGCTTGCCTCCTCTCACATCTGACTGCAGTCAAAAATCCACTTGTTATTTTTATTTCCACTGTATTTTCCCTGAGGTGTGCTCTGCTTGGCTTGAGTCATCATTGTTCAAGTCTTTAGAGTTGGAAAAAAAAACACACATGCGCGCACAAAAGCTGGTGGCAAGGTTATAGCCAGTCAGACAAGGGGGCACTCATATTCTGCCAACCCCAGGGAAAACTCACAGAGGGCTCCAGAGAGAGGGAACAGAGATGTGCCGTGTTGCTGACATGGCAGCCGTCACGTCACACTAACCCGTAAGAGTGATGCATGGAGACAGCACTGGTAAGCACTGAGGTTTGTAAAAAAAAAAAATAAAAAAAAAAAAAAAAATACTGTAGCAGCTTCTAACCCAAACAGCAAGACAACCGCCTTCTTCAGAGTTAGTTAAAATATCTGATAAGAAACACAAAGGAGAAAAGAGCAGTAACTGTCAATATGATAATAAGCCGGGATTCATTGTCAACAACCGAGCACTCGCACCTCACAACCAGGTGCAAACAGAATTACATTGAGATTAATGTCATGAAAACCGGAGGGATGACTGATAATTATGAAGGTGCTGAAAACATTCCTCCCACCCAAGTCGAAAAGACCCCAAACAAAAGGTTGCAGCCTTTAAACATAAAAAGAAATCTAACAAATCTAACAAATTTAATATCCTTTGATCGATTACAGGGCTTTGTTGCTGCTCTTTTTATCAGTCAGTTGTGCGGAGCTTTCTCTCTTTGTGCCTGCTGTGCAGCTCTGGCAGAATGCACACAGAGGACAAGAAGCAGCTTGAGACACCTGTATGGTACACATGTAAGGTAACAGGTGCCAGTCAGAGGTCTGTCGAGAACTTGTAAACCAAGCAGATGAGCACCAAAATCAGGCGAATAATGAACGAAGACAGACACCCTCTGAAAGCGGCGAAGGCGAGGCAGGAGAAGGAGCAGATGCCTACTACATCATGATACACACCAAGCTTTTTGGTAGCTCTTTGATCCCGGCAACGATGAGACTACAAAATAAACACCTGAGATAACTCTCTTTGTACTTCCGCTGTCAGCATTTTTTTTTCTTATAATAACGAGTGTTTTTTTTTTTTTTAAATGTGTTTGTATGCCATGGTTTTTTAGCCAAATCTTTGTGATTTTTTTTTTTTTTTTTTTCATTTTCATTTTATTTTATTTTATTTTATTTTTTATTTTTTTGTCTCTCAACACAGATGCTGGTCAGTACAATTCCCCTCTTAGGAATAATAGAGAGGAATTTGAAGTGGAATTTATAGATAATTGAAGTACAATAAATAAGCAAACCACTTTGGGTCACAAAATGATAGGCTATTCAGGAAAAAAATGATGATTTTTGAATGTCAAAGTAGGCATGTGGCTGATGAAAGAATCTGCATATGGCCATTATAAAACATAAATCCTCTAAAACACAGTACTCCAAACGCCCTTGATTTAATGCTAAAACCCAAGCCTTTACCAATGGAAAGGTGCACCACAAACCACAAGATTGTGGTATCACTATTTTTAGAGAGTACAACTTCTCTTTGTAGCTTGACTTTATAATCAAACAGATTTGTGAGTTTATATCCGATCCTCTTGTTGGGGAGAACTGGTCATTATTATACATCTTACAGAGACAATGCTGGGTTTGCAAGATGTCAAGTGACCGCTGCAGACTTCATGTTCCTAAATGTAAGCCATCGAGCAGAATTCTTGAAATGGATTTAGTTTCTATTCATATGAAAGCACCACTATCGCCATGTGCAGTAAGACAACAATGCAGCAGCAGGCAAACAGAGCAGCACTTATATCAAAATGCTAGTATGGGAGGCTTTTAATGTTTAAATCTGTTTCTATGGACCTGATCTTATAGATTAGAACATCTAAACACTAGATTATCAGATACCTTCATGTGACAAGGCAGTGATTTATAAAATTCATTTGCATACAAAATCTACTTCTTTTAAATGGTTGGAATATTCCTAAAAATGTTTTGCTACTGCTGCCATCCTGACAGGGAGAATTATTTGCAAAATGCATCCACTGAAATGCAGATTATTTAGATGTGGAGAAAATCGTGACAATTGTGAACGCTGATATTAAACCAAATTTGTGCACTGTGAGAAAACTAAACACACATGCCTGAGTCATATCTATCCAAAATGTAACTCTTAAAGGAATGCAGTATTTAAACCTTTTTTTAAGGAGGTTTGGATGTCACTGTAACACACAGCAAATGACCACAAAGTTACTGCAAACAGGTCATACAGCATAATCTAGGTATTCTAGAGCCAAACTTTTGTACAGTTTTCCTGCCTTCATGTGCTCCTCATTACCTTTCTACCATCAGCTTTTTACATTCATAAATACAACTTATCATGTACTATATTCAGGGGGAAAAAAGACCCGGAAACAAAAAGTACTGGACTGTTTTTGGCAACAAAGTGGTACGGAGCTACTTTGTACTGCAGTGGAAGGATTAAGAGAATATCCACATCAGTTTGAAATTGATATTTCAATATGTTCATTAGCTAAAAGTTGTTATGCACATAAAAGTTAACCAAAGGGTGAGAATGTCACAACTTGGCTTGGCTGGTTTGTTTTTGCTATTTTTTTTTTTTTTTTTTTTTTTAGTCAGATACACTATACCAATAATTACAATATTTCTGACAGCATCTGAAGGCAACATCTGCGTGCACAGGGCAGAACAAGTGTAGAAAATCAAGGGGATAATTAAGCAAATACTGGACTTTTGCACCCAGAGTCCAGTTGCTCCAGAACACATATGTTATACAAGCTGCTTGGAGTGATTTTATGGTAATATTTTATTCATTTATTTATTTATTTGCCCTTTTTGGAAAGAAACAGACTCCATTCCAGTTGTTTTGGAGGAGGCTACCATGAAGCTGCACCAGCTCAGCTGCTGTGTGTTTTACTTACTTACTTTACATACAAACAACAACAGGTTTTCCAGCTGAGATAAGAGTCAACAGATAATGACAAAATTTTCAGTTTTGGGCGAACGATTCCTTTAAAACTGTAAATCCATACAAGATGCTTTAAAACTTTAAAATCCTGTTGCCATAAATCTGCTTTGTCTTTCAAGGAACACAGGTACAAGAGTGCTTGCTGCACACTTTTTCATGACTTGTGAACTGCAAGCTTTTAACACGATGCTGCTCTGTTTACTGTGCACATCAGGACAAAGCAACCTAACAGGATAAGCATAACAAAAAAGATGCCCTAAGTTGCTTCACATCCATGATAAATCACTGCCACTTTTATAGCCTCTAATAAGTTGATGCAAGGCCATTTTTCTTCCTGCCCATCGTTCAAACATTTAAGGCATATTTACAAGGAACTTGTTAAAATATTTAATAATATTTAGTGGCAATTTCGGAACGGCCTGTCATAGTGGAATTTATAGCCTTTAAGTGTTTAAAAAGGCGATGACATGAATAACAAACTGTCAAAATTCTCTAATTTGCATAGACAGGCCATAACTCCTGATACCTTGCATTAAAAAAAGAGGTTTTTAACAAAACGAGTCATAAAAGAAGCATTCAAAGTGAGTGATGGCAGAGACTCCTCCACAAAGTCGCACCACAGAGACAGCTTCCCCCCACTACAGATGCTTCCGAGATCAAGTCAGCCAATAAAAGGACATATATCCTGCTGCTTTGACTTATTTATCCTGTGTGGATGAGCTCAAGATGGAATATCTCCTATAGGCAAGCTTAATTAATTGTGATAAAAGGGCTAATTCAGAGGCTGCACAAGAAAAGTGCGCCAAACAATAATATTCCCCACAAATCATCTCTGCCCGTCAAATATTTCCTCCATAACTTTCTAATTCAAAGTCCTTCGGACGTGAGGCTTTTGTTAAGAAACCTCACGGAGCCAAACAACCTCCCACGCCTCTCTGCCTCTCTGTCCGTGCTCCTGACTAAAACCATCAGATGAACTTGCAGCTGGTTGATGTTAAACTGTCTTGTCCTTTGTTTGACTCAACAAGATGGTGGCCATGTTTGATGCTGCTCCTTCCACTGGATTCAGAAGTTTTCATGTTAAGACTCTGTGACCTGGTCCTGCCCTGGCTGTCCCAGTCAGAAAAGGGCCCCCGTTGACACTGATTGCAAGGCTATGAGTAGTCTCTCCCCTGTGCCCTCTCAGCGCAACTCTAATTAATAGCCAATTCATCTTCTCTGATCTGAGCCAGCACATGGAGTAATATATCGTTAGTTTGGCAAGCGAGCTATTAAAGTGTAATAACCAAGTACCGGCACTCGATTTGGGAGAGTAGCACATACTTAACCATGAAGTGGAAACAATTAATTTATTGGAGGATCTTCTGTAACCAATCATTTACCAGCACTCACACTGTGTTGCAAAAGCCAACTCCTGTTGCGTGTGGCACAAGTCAATGACATTTTTTGGGCTCAGAGCCTGAAAACTGTTGCACTATGACCAGTTACATAAGCCTCATCTAATCCACACTGTCACACCTTCTCCAGCAAAGAAAAATTCCCCTTCAAATGGCCATCATCGAGGTAGAAAGTTCACTGCAAAAAGGATCCTGCTCATTTACAGGATACCACTTACTATTTTCCTCAAGGTGAGACATTCAATTCTCACTGTTCTTGGGCACATACATAAACTAGGGGCATGCACAAGTGTCTATCAAGATGCATCACATCTTATTGGACAATTATATGAGCTGAGATATAAACTTTTTTGATATATTTTGATGCGATGGATATGTCAAATGTCATAAAACCAGGAATCCAAGAGACAGTTCCTGTTATTTTGCTCCAGTAAGAGTACTGGAGAGGGCAGACGAGGGACTCTGGCAGAAGGGTCTTATGGTGCCTGGAACTGAAGCATGCATAATAATGTATAAATAAACCAAATATCCTGAAGGTGGATCGTAGTGTGTGTTCATTGACAGATGCGCACACATACACCTATAGAGACATCAGATTAGCCCTGAAGCACAGCCACTATCAGCACTGCTTCCAAACAAGAAAACTGTGACAATTGATGTAAATAAGCTACTGTATATAGTCTGATTTAACTCCCCAAAGTATATTTGCGATTTTATTTGTCCTGTCTCATACAATTACGGTACACCGTTACTTACAAAACAACCCACTGTGCCCCCTTTCCTTTATCATGGACATTAAAACAAGAATGCCTTCCTCCAAACTTTGATAATTGCAGGAAACAAATGAAAATTCGTAAGACCCAAGCTTGTGCCTTTGCCTGCCTCTGAAGCAAAACCTTTAAAACCCATTATTCTTTTTGCAAGAACTAATGACGTTTTTTGTCTCTTCAGCTTAAGACACTAATTGACAGTTTTTTTGGAGGATAGCCCAGATGGAAAAATAAGTACCCCCTTAAAGACCCAACTCCCTTGCTCATCCCCTAGCTTTAAGTCCCTTATTAATTAAACTTTCACCAAGTCAGGAATTTTTATTAAAAAGATAAAGTCTGCTGCACCGTAAAACAGAACTAGCCTATTGTCTCTGAAGCTAAAATTTTATTTCCATAAATAAAAGAGACTTTTTAATACCATCATTTGCGGCAGAGGGACTGGGACCAAAAGATCCACACAGTACAGTAATTAGAGGGAGATTTTCATCCCAACCACTCTAAAATTGGTCAGCCTCAACCAATACCCTTTGCTCCAAGTGAATAAATACTGTAGAATTGCTCAGTTTAGCATCAAGAGATCTTCCTGTACTGTAGGGCAAACACAGATAGCATCATCATGCTCACAAGTGACTGAGGAGCAAATACATGTTTCAGCATCAGTGTGTCTAATCATACATCAGAAACCTACTGTTGTCCAGAGAGGAAATAAACACAGAGCCAAATATTGACTGCAGTTTTATGATCAGTCCTCCACCTGATCAATCAATTCCCACTTGTGCCATTACCTTTGGAACAATATTTGTCAATCAACGTCATAGGACAGGGGTTGTGTTACTCGAGTTAGGATGAATCCTCCTCTATGTTTATTTCATACAATTGCAAATATATTAAACACTAGCTTTACACAGAGTTTTGGGAATACACGACAGGAAGAACACATTTAAAATAAACCCCCTGCAGTGTAACCTGGTTCTCACGAGCCTTTTTTTTTTTTTTTTTTTTTTTTTTTGAAGACTGAAACGATCAGAAAACTAAAGTACACTGAATACTGTGCCAGTGCTTGCTTACATAACAGAAACAATGAGACATTAAGAGACATTTTCAATTGTGTACATCAAACAGAAAATGTGACAATTCATATTTCATTTATTGTTTCATTTACCACCCAGTTTGGACGTTTGATTTTAATTCACACCATAGTTTCTGACCTCATATAAAGAAGATTCTTGTCAATTATAATATTCCTATATTAACATCAAAACATAAAGCTGAGTACAGCAACAAATAATCTTTACCAGGCATGTAATTCTATAAATTCAGTCATCACACTCATGAAACTGCTTGTGAATAGTATGCTACAGAGTCTATGAGAATAATCCCAGTGCATAACTATCTTCATTTTCTTTATCTTAGGCCTATCATATTGATTAATGCTTCAGCGGTGTGCATCAAATCCACTGAGGTAGGACAGTTTCATTGTTTCACGCTTGTCTTAATGTCTGTAGCTACTTCTAACCACAAATTCAAAGTGAAAACAGGGAAAAGGCCTTTTGGTGGATCATAGTAAAAGATCTCAAGGGACTTTCTCTGGATGTCTGTATGTCGAGAGAAGGTCAAGCAGGTCAGCGTTTCATCTCTTCATGTGCAACCCGCAGTTCGCAGGTCAAACTCGTTGCCGTGTCAGTCAGTTATGATGCTAAGATGGAGGCACTTAAACAGACGGCTGCTGATGCACATACAGAATAACAGTGTGATACCAGAAAAGTAACATATCATCCTATGGAGAGTCACTGTGCCTGTTCTGGACCAGACAGACTTGTACAGTCACTGCTGGACAGCCAGCAAATCACAGCCAATTAAGAAGCCTTTAAACTTACAAGTCAAGCATCACTTGTTGTGCTGCCCATAATGGGGTTTTATGGATATGAAGCAGTTTTGATGGCTGTATTGGTCTTGTGATGAATGCTAAACTTTACAGGAAATGTGGCCTGAGTGAGAGGGGTGTTGAAAACTAAATAGCATATTTGCAGCTTTCAGTTTTATAGTTGTTGCTTTCTGGGACACGGTGGAAGAGAATCCAAGAGGCTCTGGGAACTGCTACTTAAATCCCACTGCATCACTTCATGAGAATCACACTTTCTAGTTATACTGAAAGATAAACAATTCAGGCCTGTTTCCCAAATTTTTTGTGTCAGTTTTCTGTTTTCTGCTAACGAGATGTCACTAATATGTACTGGAATGCCGTGTGAATAGACAATTTGACTGGCCATGAAGAACTTAATGATGTATACCAAATGTGGGGGGACAGCTTCTAAGCGCAGAATTTTGTAGACAAACATACTTGTTGACAACATTTTCCACCCAGTTTGCCATTTCTGTCAGGGCGAAATCTAAAATTAAGAGCAAAACGCTTCCAAGGTACAGCATCCGTTAACAAATCATGTCTTATTAGCATTTTTCCTCAATTGGTCAGATTGTAAGGACACATTAGGAAAAAAATGACACTTAGCAAGGGGGAAATCATAATTAAAAGAAAAACAGTATTCCTGCATGCATGCATTTAGAGAAAACAATTTTGACTGTGTACCTGGGTTCCTTTTAACTAATTAAAAAAAACACAAATCAAACATTGTAAGTTGTCCATTTGCATAAATGCACCCTCCTATTGTGATGTGAATTTTGTTGTATTGTTCCTCTGTGCACACAGCAGCTTATTCCAGCTTAATTTGTGCCACTGTGCCTTCCTGTGAGCAGACTCCAGTCATCTTTAAACGGCTCCATTTAAAATGCAATTTGATTATCTGCCAAATTGCTACCAAGTCTTTCCCTCTGCAGCTTTGGGATGGGGGGTAAAAATTTTAATTAGCATTTGTGCATAAAAGAGAGGTCTTTGTTGCGTTTTGTACATGGCATCCCAGAATGACCACCATTTTCAAAGAGTCATCACCCAAACGATTTCAAACTAATAGATCCAAAGGGAAAGGAGCAGTCCTGGCAAGACGGGGAGGGAAAATTCACAGAGGTCTTCGGTGGCACTGAAAAAAACCCACAGGACATGGCATGTTTAAATAATCCAAAACTTTTCTTTAATCATAGTTTAGAAAATTGGCTGGGACCTTCAGCAGGAGACAGCTGCTCTGCCCCATAGCCATTTAATGAGATTCGCTGAGGGTTTCCCTTAAAATATTTACGCTGTCCCATGGCACAGCAATGTTGTCCTAGAATGGGGAGATAAGAGCCAAGGAGGTGTGTTGAAGTTCTCCTAATCAATTTGCTAATTACTGGAGCAGCTATAGGAGAGGAGAGACGAGTCCCTTCTGGCAAGCTGTATTCTAATAAACGCTGAAAAATTTATTTACTCCCTTAGCCAAGAGGAATTCTGAAGTGGGATTACAGCAGAGGGCTGATTGAGACAGAGCTCTGTTGTGGTTGAGGTCTTAGTCAAAGGAGCGACGAGAGGTCTCCAAACATAAAAGGCTCTCTCAGGACCTACACCTTTGCATCTGCTCAGGGGCACTGGATGCCAGAGAGAAGTCTCAGAGTCAAGCCACAAAAAGACCTATCTGCCGTTGCCTCAGTACCTTTTAACAAATATTAACCTGACGTTAAAAACTGGTTCTTGCATTAAGAAAAAATTGTATGCAGTTTTTTTGCTGCATAATTAACTCCAAACTTTATGTATACATTTGTGGCGGTAAGACAGTAGATTACTTTTCTTCATTAGTCACAGGAGCTATGTGCTGACATCCTACTCATACCAGAGGCCAGGAGCCCAAATATTATGCCAGACGTTAGGGTTGTGTGTTTGATGCCACCCTCTTGCCCTCTGGTACGGCGTGACCCTCCCTCCCAACCTCTGGGAGTGAGGGCAACACTGGACCTGTCACGGGACACAGCCCCCATCTTCTTCAGGGTTGGGGGCAAAACCTGCTGCATCTCTTCAATGCCACATTATCTAGTGCCCCCCTCCCCCACCTCCAAGCCCTGCAGCCAATCGCTTGCAGCCTTTACCAAGAGGGGTCAAAGGTCAGTTTAAACTGAGAGCTTGAAGGGCATTACCATAAGCTAATGACTAGCCACTGTGGCAGCAGCGCAACGGAGCATTGAGCAAGTTATAGCCTTAGGTATAGAGGTCATCTTGTTACCAATATTATCTGCCACAACCATAACTACAACACATTTGCTACCATAACTTATCACAAAGTGTAGGCAGCCAAGAAACCTACTGCATGCCTTCAGGTTGTACTATTAAATATTAAGTATTTAAGTTTAATACCTCTAGTCTGTATTGACTCACTCGCAGGTTAGAGGAATGCTTTTTTTTGCCACTTATGTTTTAACAATTCAGTCGCACCAGTTACTCTTTGTGGACACACTTGAAGTAGGCATGGGGGTCTCTGATAACGGTGGGCTGCTTGTTTTTGTCCCTGCTGCCCCTAGTGGACAAATACAAGCTGTCAGTGGTGTGTTGAAGGGAACTCCAGCAGGAGAGAGTCTGGAGTGGGACAGAGGAGTTATTTTAAGGCACAGAGGAAGCATTTTGTCTTAGCTTCTGGACTGAGACAATCCATTATCAAAGCCTCATCCAGCCTTTTTTTAACTGCGGGCAGATAAAAGTAATGTTACCTAACAATACGTAATTTATGTAACTTGTTTTAGATACCAGCAAGCTACATAAAATTTCAGCCAAAAATAAATAAGATTATTAAAAATAAACAAACGAAAAAGTAAATAAATAAATAAAAATTTCCAGTCACACTGCAAGAAACGGATGATAAAGTTCTGTCGATCTATTGACCTATCTGTGTAGCTATCTACTCTAAGGCTGGTTAAATTAACATGAATTTAATTAACATCATGAGACTGAATACATAATGGTGTAAAAAACCCACTAAATGATTAATAGCAATTAATTTTTTGTTTAACTTTGGATATTTCTGGAAGATTTGTCATGGTTTCAGATAGACAGTACATATACATTCTTTAAATCACATCATTCTACATTTTATTTGTTCGTATCTGCATTTCTGCCCTGATAATAAATATTTTCACAAGGGGGGGAAAAAAACAGGAGAACTTCTGCTCTACTCTGTGGACTTATTTGCATTGATTTCAGCCCGTTTCTATGCCACTCTATTCATTACTCCAATCAACTTGTTTCCCTAACTCCCGCAGTCTCTCCAGTGGTCCCTCCAGTGTAGTTGAGCACATGAATCTGAGTGCAAACAATCCCACCGAGAATTCCGGCAAAAACAAAAACACAAAAAACCTGTTGCTGTGACATTTTGTTCCCTCTCACCTCAACGCACGCCACAATGGACCGGTGTGTGGGGGATCTGTGTTCAGATCACCATGGTGATGGCTCTCTGCCTCCCAAGGCTCCCTGGAGGGGAAGAGGAGGGGGCAGAGCATGTTGCCAACCAAGCAGCAACCAAAACGGAGTTAGATGGAGAGAGAGAGAGCGAGACAAGGGGGTCTAATGCCTGAGACATGCTCCGAAAAGCATCTTCTACTGATGTAACACACATTCCCAGAGTAAGTCCACTATCAGGGAAGTGTCTAAACTTAACATACAGTGGAACAGAGCAACTGTGGTAATGAAATAAAAGAGACTGACGGTTGCAGGGAAAACCTTTCGCTCCCTAACCTTTAAAAGGGCAAAAAATAGAACAAAATGGTGCAGGTTCACGAGCGAGGGGCTGAGAACATCTGTTTGGGGGTAAATCATCTTTACATGACAGAGAGGCAAAGAGATGGCATTGCAGGGAACAAGACAAAAGGGCACCTCGCTCTACACCAACGGCTCTTATTTCGTTTGCTTGTATGATTGTTGTCCCCTTCCTAGACACAACATTCATAATGCTGTGGGCATGGAATAAAAACAATGATACAAAAAGCTAAAGACTGAAGACCAAGACAGGAAACTAATTTTCTCATCTAGCAAAAGTGCTGGTGGATCCAAAAAAATTCAACAGCAAATTATATTATTTGGCCAGCCGTGCTGTGCTGTGAATGACAGAAAAGAGCTTACCTGGTTACACACCAATGTTTCTGGTTTAGTTGACAACTTTACTGGTAAGTGCAAAAATTCATAATGGTAGTAATTTGTCACCTTACTAAAGCCAAAGGTTCAATGTGGGATTTTAAAGGCCAAGACAAGTACCAATACTTCTAGACTGAAGCTGACAATGGCCATTACTGTATGACAACATTCAACCTGACCATTTTTATGCCAAAAAAATTAAACTCATTCATTGTTTCCCCCAGCTACACTATTCAAATCAGAGTGGGAAAGCCTCTGAAACAGCATTTAGATTATGTTACACTAAAACTCTCCACTGAAGGTCACATGAATGAAACATATTTGAGGTAAGCGGCTCTTTGAGGCAGGGTGACCCGCGCAGCATACCTGTTCAATATCAGGAAAACTCTGGGACACATTATTTACCTTTAAAATGAAAAAGAGCTTTATAGGAATTATGGACACATTAAATGAATAAATAAAATGTGCAAAGACAATAAAATTTTGTTGCAGGTTTTACAGACTTTTTTATGTACTTGTGGTCCGGGAAGAAACTCTATAGCACTGGTGGTTGATGGAATGACTGGCTGATCCAATATATAGCATAAATATCTAACCGTATGACAGACTAAAACACAATCCACAAATACTTTCATGATGTCATTATCCAATACAGTAGGTTATTTTATTGACAGATGTACACTAATATCATTCCTATCATTTACAGTTTTACACACTGGTACTTTACCAGGTGCTTAGAATATAATGAGTGTGTGAATTATAAAACAGGGCTTAAAAATTGACAGACAATGCAGTGGCAAAAACCACTGCACTAATCACTGGAATTATAAAAATCACCTCCTAGTGTGGTTTTAACGTGGATTAAGATTAGTGTGTCAAACACAGCCCTTATCTGATTTATTTGATTAATGAACAGGAATGTGGTAATAATACTAATACACTGGACGGCACACGGTGACACATCACTAAATTGTACGCTACCTCGGCTCTTGGTATATAAATAAATACAGCATTGGATTTCCATTAAAACAACATGGTTGAACAACCGCTAGAAGTAGCTGGCAATTTGTTAAATGAGTTAATTGGTCACCGGTTTAGCCAGTTCATCTTAATGCTTGTTTTTGGACCACACCCAAGGAACGATGGCTTGGGCATGTACTGTAGCCAACCGTTACTTTAAGCACTTTGTTATTCTGGGTCCCAGGTGGTGACTGTTTCCAAAGTCGAGATGGCCCTGCAATTTAAAATGCTGCTTTATTTTCACATCACACACCTCAGTTCTTTTGCAGGTATCTAAAGCAGAAAAAAACAAAAAAAGTTTGAGTTCATTATGATTGACCTGTCATATAACTGCAGTGGAGCAAGTACAGCTTACGTCAAGTCTAACAGCCAAATCCGAGTGATTTTAGTCCGATACTGAGCTGTTTACTGGGTGGCTGCCAGGTGGTGCAGACGCTGAAAAGCTACAGGCTGGGGGAAAGGGCCTAACCTTTACACAGTGTCTAAATGTCCTCACTTTCTCCTTGAACATCTATCCTTTACTGTGCTCTTCTGGTCCCCTCCCTGTCCCAAAGTGGCCAGCTGGGAACAGTACGCATGTGCTGACGTCCCTACTAACCTTGGCCAGTGTAAGGATTACCGTGCATTTACACTCAATGCTCCTTCTTTCCTTAAGACTTATTAAGAATGATAATGAGCTCGGAAAGGGGCAGCATGTCCCTTTCTCAACTCTGTGAAAGCTCTCTCTCTCTCTCTCTCTCTCTCACTGTTCACTTGTCTTATTCCCTCCTCTCTGTCCCTTTCTCTCTCGCTCTCTCTCTCACTCCCTCTCTTTCTCTCTGTTCCTCCACTCTTCCTCTCCTTCTGTCTATCTCTCTCCCACTCCATGCCTCGCTCTCTTTCTCCCCAGTATTGAAAGGACCCAGGACAAATTACCAAAAAGGCCATTTTCATCTATGAACTGCAGGATTTAATCGATACTTATTTCATGCCTTCAAAATCAACCCTATATTACTGTTGTCTGTGTGATTTGTTTATTTTGCTTTGGAATATTCCTTCAGTCGAAGGGGGGGAAATGCACGGGATGCAATTCACCTTGAACCTCCATTATATTGGATTTCTCTACTGGCTGATCAAGCATGCAAAAAGGACATTTCCCCAGCACTAAAATAAAAACAATAATGATGATTAAAAAAACATGTGTGCTATTTGTGCTGGTAGAACAGTATGTGTTGAAGGCAGTATATTTTTACAAGCCAAAGCACTGTGGTTGCGGTAGTGTGAATTTGGATACAAAATCATTACATTGGGGGCAATTGATAAAGCTCATGTGTTGGGAAACAAAAGTAATAGCTCTTGAAGCCTGTCAAATGCCGCCTGGGATTACTGACGCTTATTTGACATCAAAGACCTGAGGTCCACAGCCAAGGTCAAACGGAAAAGGAATACACATGGGTTTAATTCTACACACCCCTTGACAGATGCAGATGGGTACTTATGAGACATGAGGCATTTCAGTGACTGATAGGGCTGCAGGAAATAAGAACGTTGGAGGCATCACACACTGATTAACCAATGAGATTCTCAAATAGCTGAGTGGACCGAGGACGAGCGCTGCACTTCGGGCAACATTTTAGCGAGAGACCAAGTCAAGAGGCCTAGAGGAGTGCATCTATAAACAAAGACCTAAACACACAATCCAAAATGCAATTAAAACAGCGTAAATTAACAATTACCATCTTTACTTTCTCATACAGATTTACCCAGTCCTACTTTCATGGTGTGACAGTGAAAATTATGAAAGGAGGAGAAGGAGGAGGGGGAGCAGAGAGGGAGAGAGAGAGAGAGAAAAAGAGAGCGAGAGGTAGGGAAAGGAGGGCAGTACGTTTGACAGATGGATATTGCAGTGTCTCATCAATGCAGAAGAGAGATGAGAACCTGTACCACCAGTCTGACAGTGAAGGCTGGCTGGTATCCAGCTGGAGATGGACCTCCGGACAGCAGACACATGCCGTCACATTCCACAGTTACACTGAGGGAGCATACAGGATAAGGAGCTGGAAACTGCTACTACTGATGCACAATGACTCTATAAACCCTCTGCAGTACCGCTGCAATGCACAGAGGTGAACTACAACACCCCATAGTGTCACCTACTTTTGATTATTATTTCAATTGACCACATAAAACAGGAGACAGCTTTCAAGCAAACTTACCTTTGGTCTGGCTGATGCTTGCAATTCGTATTGTAAAAAAAAAAAATGCAAGCAGATTTCACGTCTAAACGTGTTTTTAAGCTTGCCTGTTCAAGTGTCAAGTGTGTGCTTGCTTTGCATACATGAATACATCAGCAACAGCTAGGCTACACAGCTGCTGTATTAACACAGTATTATGGAAAATACCCCCAAAAGCATACAGCAGTGTGTTTTTACATGATGAAGCCATACTGTTTACAAACTGTCTTGCAGATAAAATATATATATATATATATATATATATGTGTACATAAGACACTAAAAGGGACACCACATGTGTAAAACTGAAAAAGGCAAATAAAATTACAAATTTTAAAAAAGTTTCATGTTTACCTTGTGTTGCACTGGCATTTTTAATAGAGTAGATGATTTTCCATAAATGATCTGTTTCACCAAAGACAGGGGAGAAGGAAAAAAAAGGGTAATTAATTACTTATGTGAGCTATTGCACGGGAGAGACAATAAACCTGCCTGGTCGCCATGGATATGACATATTTGCTCTGAAAACAACACAATAATTAGCAAAGGAGAAAGATCCGGCGAGAATATGAGAACTCCGGGTTTAAAGTGCCAGTGATCTATTCCTGTCCTCTGCTCATCCGTGAGAATAACAACAAACACAATGGCAAGCACTCAACAAAGACATTTATAAAAGCATAAGAGAACAATGTCCCTACACAAGCACGGGATAGATTATATGTTATATCACAGGGATGTTTTTTTTTTTTTTTTTTTTTTTTTTATATATACACATCAGAAGTAATCAAACGTGCAGAGTGAGCAGTGTTTTCACACAGGACTGGTTATTTAACAGTCAGTGGAGGTGAAGATATCCGCCTTACTGAAAGAAGGAACTGCTGGAAAAAAATCATTGTAAGCTTTGCTATCATATCTAGTAATGACAGCATGTGTGCGTGCAAGCGTGCGTGCGTGCGTGCGTGTGCGTGCATGTGCGGGCGCGTGGGTCAGAAAGAGGCGTGTTAGACTACTTCGATCTGCCTTATACTATAGCCTACATGTAATAACATTTTTATTTATTTTTTTTTTTTTTTACCAAATCTGCGTTTAAAAAATGTTATAAATGACTACAATTATTCTTTTGCTCAAAAGTAAAAGACTGAATGGAAGTCACAAGTTTAGGAGGTTAAGTTTTTGGGTGCTATCTGACACTATAGGCCTAGTTAACTTAGGGGAAACAACCACAATAAAGAAAAATTAAGGATGGGGAGAAAAAAAGGTGTACAGCCAGGCTTTATCAGAACAACTTCCGCATTTTAGACTGTGAATATTGAATGCATCGATGCTTTAGTTCCTCTATACACAGAAAATGATATTTACTACAAAAAAAACAATGAGGTCCTGAGCTTGAGAGATATTAGTGCGCAGCAAATAAACGGCGTTTAAAAAAAAAAATCAGTGCTTCCTCTAGTCACCTGTTTAGGGCTAACCATGAGGAGTTTCACAAAGTTATTCTCGACAGCAACCGGGACTTTCTGTGCTGTTGTTGCATCTAAGCAGCTTATTTACGTCGCTATTTCAGTTTCGAGAAGTGACACGGTGCCATGACAAGTATGTGTTGCCGGGTTTAAAGGAAAGAAAATGCAAAACACCGCTCTGCTGACAGTAGTTTCACGTTGTCCATGCTGGGCTGTATTTTGGGGGGGAATATGGGTCTACACCGGGGCTCGCCTGACCGGTGGACAGCGAAAAAGTGCGAAAAGGGAAAAGTTGCACCTCTGTCTCAACTTGGCAAGCGGGAGGCGGAGGGTTTAGTTGTGATTTAGCCTCTCGGGTAGTTTTGAATGTGTCGGCTTGGTGAATTAGCAAGAGTTTTTTAGGGAAAGCCTTGTGCCCCCTCGCCGGCATTTTCAAAGGCACTAGCGTTACCTATGAGCCGCTCCAGACCTGCTGCTGTCGGCGCGCCGCGGCTGCATCGAGGTGAGGCGGCACACCGCGTTTAGCGATAAGTCGCCACGCCAACTCTGTGTCCTTTTCCTGCCATTTCTACAATGTTTCAAAGTGCATAACGCTCGTTTTCCCGACCAACAACGCCGCAAGCAACACTTTGATGTCGCTCTCTGCACAGTGATATGTCTTTAGAAATGAGCGTGTACAGTAGTTGGGAGGAAAAGGAAAACTCTTACCTGTAGTACTTCGTTGTCTTTCGGTGACTTCCAACTAAAGGGACGTGTTTGTTTAGGGTGAGTAGCGTGAGCTTTCATTATTAAAGTTGCCACAATTTTTTTTTTCATTTTTTTCAGGTTTTATTGTAGCATTTTCTAATTTCTTACAGGGGTGAGTCGCCCGGAAGATCTGCCCTGGAGACCGGCTTCAAGAGGGAAGAGGAGTCCTTAATTGAATTTCTCGGTTAGCAGGTGTTGCTTGGAAAAGCTGGACTGGAGTTTTGATGTCGCTGTCTGTCCCCATTGACAGCTCACTGTGAAAACACTTCGCTCCACTGCTGCGTTTTCAAGGAAATAAGGTGTAAATAAAGCGACTGTGTTGTGGACATTTGCAATAACAAAAGCTGCAGTGGCAATAAATAAGTAAACAAATCAACAACATGTCTTATCTGCCCAAAATTACAAAGCTGGATTGGAGTAGAGAGGGCCATAAATTTGGCCAAATGAGTTCAGTGTGAAGAGTGAAAAGATGTCCATTTAAACCATACAATACAGTGCAACTTTACTGTTAAACTACACTGAAAAAAATCATCTTTGCAAATAGCATTATGTCTATGCATGTTGAAAAGCAGCAACTGCCCAGAATAGAGAATACTAAACTCACCAAAATAAGAGCTGAACAAGTTAGTTAACATGTGCATTATGGGACAGGCAGTGACATGAAACAGGCCTATGTATTTTATTTTAATAAACCAGGAGAGACCAACTGAGAGCAGCAAAATCAGTTAGCAGGGTCACATGCAAAGTAAATAACACATACAAAGATAGAGAAAATCAATTAAAACCAATGCAACAGTTTATAATGACACTGGACTAGAGAAAAACATAGTGATAATGGAAGGAGTAGAGCTGAATAAAAAAAAATCGGCAGCTTGAGAACAAGATGCATTTGGGGGAAAATCCCCGATTCTCTGAGTCATTGAAGTTTTGTGGCTGCACATTGAATGAAACATGGAGGGCAGTTGTTTTGGATTATCTGAGCTAAAGGATATGACTTGATCATTGTCATTACACAAAAAAATGAAACAAAGTAATGTATTAAAGGAGGAGAGATGGTGTGTTGCATTACCTGAACCAGCTTTTAGACATTAACAGATCCCAACTGGTATTCACTCATTGTGTCATTTTTTTTATGCACCACTTTCAAAGACCATTTTGGATATTATTTACTGAACACCAGATTATGCATTTTTATATTTGATGTAACAGTGGTATGGAAATGATTCTTCTGTTTATACTGAGGTGACAGGGTTGAGGGATCATGAGGAGGTTGCAGTTTTGAAAAGTGATGGAAAGCAGAACCTGGGACACAGGGCGAACTCCATCTACTTAGCTAGCTTGCTTGCCAGAGGTCCAGACATGTAATTAGGGGGATTTATTTTAGCATATTGAAATAAATCAAATAATTGGCTACACTACATATATGAAAAAGCACAAACAAATTTGTGTTGAACAAACTGAGAATTTGCTCTGATGCTTGACCCAAGAACACACCCAGTGACAGGAAGCCAACTTTTGACGGAGCAAAGCGATGCAAAGTGTTGTGGTCATGCTGGTGCAGTCAGATCTTTTCTCCTCACAGATGAAAAGATTAGCCAGGTTGGTAAACACGAGCATGCAGCGTGCCGTGTTCATGATTTTTGGGTACTGAAGCTAAAAATTTTCAAACATTTTCCTCGGTGCTGTTTGGAGCTGATGTTGCGTGGTGGAGCTTTAAGATAAGATGTAGGTGCAGCTCTTATGCCACATACTGGGGTGAAAGGGGCATATTGCCAGTTGCAGGTAAACATTACTTTAGTTCTCGGTACCACTGATACTTGCTGAAGTGTGAAGTTCATGTTTTGCAAATATTGCACCAAGTTTAAGTGTCCTAATTATCAACAACTATTTATTTTCATTTCCCTCAACCTTTAAATTTGCATTGTATATTGAAACAGTGCTGTTTTCAAAAAGAAAAAGTAAAAAAAAAAAAGCAGTATTTTACAGTCTATTTAAAGTTTACCTTCCTATAGGCAAAACACTAATGTCACCTCCTCCCTTTGTTTTCCTTCCCTCTCTCACCTTTCCTACCACCTACCATACATCAATAATTTACTGTAAAATATTCTGGGCATGAGACTCCTTTAAGGTATTCCGGGAGCAAAGCCCTTAGGAATAGTGAGGCTGTGATAATGTATTTTAAACTTGAACTTTCCTTATCTAAATTCTGCAGTCTTGTGAACTATTGACAAACAGATTATTGCCAATTAGCAGTTTTGTGATGTGCCCTGTTCTACATAATAAAGAATTGAGAGGATCGATGGCAAAGTCAACTAACAAGGTAGATAGTGCTTTAATCTTTACCTTCCTTGTAGGGTTTAGGATGCGAGGATAGTGACCTCGTGCTTGATACACCTCGAATGCATTTTAGGTGTTAGCTGATTGATTTAAGGGGATTATACAATACTATATTAACAATACCATCTCACTGCACTGTAGGAGTCATCCTCTTTAAACTTTTGTACCACGTTTGAAGTGGGAACACCTCCCAAAGAAATAACTGATTCACATACATCCAAGGTTAGGTTGAATTATTTCATACAAGTACTTTTTTTGAATGGCATTTTGACTTTTCTCAATGAATGGGTAGCCTTTAACACTTTCTACTACTAGATTTGAATAAATTCAGATTTTAAAAATTCTCTTCTATAAATATTGTAGGGCTTACTCATCGTTCAGATCCATCTCCTATTATCGGTGTCTGGATGTTGTTACATAGCGTGCATATTTAATGTTGATGTGGCCTTACAGCACGTGACTTCCAACAGTTCTCCTATCACTTAAAACATTAACATGATGACTCACAAAAACATTGATGCTCTGTTAATAGCGAGAAATGCCAGTGGTAAATGAAAAAAGTGGACTATATGGGACATTAAGTGCCTGTTTGTGCCGTTGTGTGTGTATTGTATGCACCGTACCCTTTAATGTGTTGCACATGCTAGAGTCTTAAGCAAAACCCCCACGGTCACTGCTGAGGTAGAAGCATCCCATCCATCAGTGGGTTCCTCCTGATGTTGCAATACTGTGATACAGAATAATAAAGAAGTAAGAAAGACCAGAAAATCAATAGATTATTCTGCAGATCACTTGATTCAGTAATGATCCAGTCCATTTATCGCCAACCATTGATTCATAAGGCCTGCTCTCAAGGGCGTACCCACCCCACCTCTGCCCCGCTGAGTCCTTTGCCATTGCTACCACTAATTATAAAACATTAAAAGCTAATCATATGGTAGTCCAAGGTTAGAAAAGACATACAGTTTGGTTAAACTAAAGCGCTCTCTCCGTCTTCAGAGGGTGTATTTGGTAGCTTTGATTCTTATGCATTCATATTTATGCAGAGATGCAAAATAACAAGAGGTGTATGAATAGCAGCATGTGGCACTGCATTTGTTCATATATCATACATAACTTTGTTGTTTAGTACTAGGTCGCCCAAGGTAAAGCTGAGTGGATCTTGCTGCAGCATATAATAGTGAAACAAATCTGAAAACACAAGCCTTGCAAATGTCTAATGAGCTTATGTCTAGTCCATTATATGCGTCTGTTTATAGAGCGTGGTACTGGTTGGGACGTAAAAATGGTGTGAAGAAGTGCTATTTTTTGTGGCAAAACTGACATTTTGATCAATCGAGAAGACACATGCCCTCCACCAGCCTCCCAACTGTCCACTGGCAAGAGCCTGATCAAGGTCGACTTATTTTCAGTCACATTGCATGGGGGGCCAGAGAACTGGCATTCACCTTAATTAAATGAAGACATGTACAAATGTCCTCTAGCAGGCGGCTGTCTTATGGAAGTTAACAGTGGTGGCAGCTGCCTATGTATGGTAAACAGGGAGCATTTTTGAAAGGTGATGGTGGATACTGAAGGAGGAGGGGGTGAGGGGAGGCGCAGATTGGACAGCTGTCGCCGTACCCACCTCACTGTGCTGACTTAGAGCTAATGCTCGATCAAGCCTTTGTATATATTTTTCCAGTGCATTTCAACACCGTGCACACCTCATGTTTGAGGCCGCACAGAGACACATTTGGTGTGACAGATGTACACAACACATGAGCAACAGAGGGCAAGAGCTGAAATTCCTTAGCCAGTGAATTACTCTTACTGTTAAACTTCAGGGATGATCATGAATTTCTCGGCCTGACAATGAAATAAGTCATTGTGCAGAATTTATTGTGAAATCTAACCCCTTGTTTTTACTAAAAACATTATAGGCATTGCTGAGAGGTTTGCATGAAAGCACATGAGCTGGATATTTGTCTCCTAATCCCCTGGCAATGTGTTTTCTCCATCTACCGTATTTACATGTTAAACCAGTGGACAATAAGAGGTAGGTGGTTACTTCCTCAATCACTTCCAACAGGAAATTTAGGTGTGGGCCCTCCACGAAGATTAGAGTATCTGAACAACATCTGAACTTTTCCAAAAACATGAATTATAAGGGAAAAAAAGATTTATTTTTTTATCCAAAAGTGTGATTTGAAAATATTTATTTTAACATTGTGTATTAAATATTAGGATCACTGAGTCTTCAATGTGCATTCAGAGTTAGAGTAACACTGCTCATAGATAAGAATTATAATTAGAAAAGGGGCTATTGTTTAAAGATATTCTAAGAGAAGCTGTGTTTACATTGAAAACATGTCCAAACTGAAAAATGCCATCTGCAACCGTGCTGGTCACCGAACCATATGGTGATGATAAGATGCCGAGGTAAAATCTAATTTTAATAAATTCCTAATCAGCTTGGAGGGATACTGAAACAACATAGTTAATGGAAATGTGTGGAGTCAGCAAGGTCTTTCACAGCTGTGGTCTTTAATAAGATTTGAGAGGCATTACAACAACATTGCAGTCAATGTCATGTTGAGCTGCTCCCTCTGTCTGTAACTCCGGCAGAGGGAAAAAAGAACAGACAAATTAGAGAAGCTAGGGGAGGAAAACATGGTCATCTGTTTCAAAAGAGCTGAAATCTGATCTCTGGGGGGGAGAGGCATAGTTGGAGGTACTGTAACGTACATATCATCTCCCTCTGATCGTTCACGCTTTCTAATTACAGAAGGTGAGGAGGGCCATAATTTTATCGTATTTGTTTTGCATCACTGCAAAAATAGAAAATGAGGGCTCGCCAAGCTGCACCAATTTACTTCATTTCGACCTTGATTAAAAGAAAATTAATTGCCACATCTCTCATTATGTTGCAGGCAGCATTTGATGACTCGAATGGAAAAAACTCAAAAATAAGATGCAAAGGCTCAGAGGGAGTACAAGCTCGACCCGCATGTTCAGGAGACAGCACATTCCTCTAATGATGAAAATAAACAGGCCCACTCAACAGAGCCATCACAAGACAATGTCAAAGGTATTTGCCCTCATGTTAGAATACTTAAAATCAGGATTCTGGATGTAACAGGAAATTGCATATTTTGTTTGCTACACTAACTCCTTGCATATGAAATACTTTTATCCTCCTGTACCATGTTTAGATTGCAGCCAATATTTAGCCATGCACATTACATAAAATTATCATTCCTATTTTTTAGGCTTGTTACTGCAATGAACAATTACTTTCATCACCTGGATTGTGAGCCATTTAAGCAAATCATTTAACACAGTGGTTATAAAAATTTGCCCCTCATAAATAATCACAAACTGAACATTTAAATCCTATTTATGTCCCTCAAGCCCCTGCGGCTCCTCCCCTCCCTAAGCCACCATATGTCTCTGTGGATCAACTTCAGAAGTTTTCAGTAACCATGGTGTATGATTACATGAGAATTTCTCTCAGAGAAGGTCTCCAGGAGAAGTAAAATGCTAAAAGCTATTTTTGAAATGAAATTCGCCTTCATGTGGCTGCACCTGTTTTCCTGGGAGAGTAAAGAGAGCAGACGTCTGATAGAGTGGGCCTGCCCCTGACACACACCTAATTCTAAAATATTTATTAGCTTTTGACACTCTTTAAAGTAAAAGTGTGGGACAAAGGCTACCCTGTTCTTCTATACTTATTCTGCTCTTTCTTCACTGAGCGGTTTCGGCTGCTTATCTGTGACAACAGTGACAGAGACATTAAATGCGACTAGCTGTAGTGCCCACTGGTGCTGACCTCATGCAGGTCGACCTGACACCAACATCCTTCCACGGCTGCACTCAATCAGCACCACTGAAATTAATGTTTTGCTGTTGTTGTGAGCTTGTGCATGTGAATTTTTCATGCTCAGGCGAATATTTTGCAAGTGAGCGTGAGCATTTAGGCGAGCATGCGGATTTACCTGCAACCGTGTGCACGGGGCTAGGGATCATTATTTGGCACGCCTCGTCAAGTCATCATGAAGGCAATGGAGACATTTGAATAATTGATTGAAATAATGTAAAGTAATCCAGCCAGCTTTCATTCTTGGCTCACCTGCTCCTAATTCTAAGACTGCTCTCGATTGACAGGGGACAGAGAGGGACATTTAAGGACATGGGAGTGACATGGAGGAGCACATTTTACCCACCATTACCCATCGTCTCTTATTTCTCGAGTGTTCTTACTAGTGATGTAGTGGTACATAAAATAGTGTGTTAACTAATCCCTCCAGTCGGCAGCCATCACAGGCTGTGCAACCGCAGCAAAAATCTATTTAATTAAAAAAAAAACCCACTCATTTATGCTTTTTTTTTTTTTTTTTTACCTTAAAAGACTATGTCATAATGTAGCTTCCAACAGCTGGGTTTTACTTGAAATGATGTGTGCTAATTTAAAGATTTATGTCATCCGAAGAAGAAATTTGAATTCTGTTCCACAAATAAAAATGTGGTTAAACTGGGTTTAGCTGCAGTAAGAGACGAATATGTTGTTTGTTCATACCCTTCAAGAACTCTGGATAAGCCTTTATTAATTTCATTTCAGGTGTGGGACATTTTATCCACCAAGGTTACATGAGAAATTTAAACTCATGCGCGGAAACTGTATCTTGTAGTTGATAATCTTCTGGGGCTCAAGGAGCAAAGCACCTCTCTCATACACAACCAAATGTCTTTGTGCAGAGTGTGTCGGAGAAATCAGCTGTGACACAGTCTTTTTGGTTCTCACGTTGATAAAATCATCTAATGGACCACAATCCTTCCTTCAGGATCCAAATTCTCAGTATCCTTATCAACCCTCCAAATTCAATTAATTTCCTCATGTTTTTACACACCTACTTTTACATGTATTCTTACATGTAGCTGTCATATTAACAGGTTCAGATGCTTGCGCAGACTCATGTACACATGCATTCCACTTACACTGCAATTTGTTTATTTGTTACAAATTGCTTAAAAATTGCATTCTTTTACATTTGGTAAAAAAAAAATTGGAGAAGGTGCAGTTGGTGAACGGTGTGCTTTGGTCCTGTAAATCTATGCTGGCATTACCTGATTTACAATAAACTCCCTTTTCTTGGATTCTGGATTATGACATAAGGAACTGTAACATCAAATGTTGTGTACTGGTAAATGTTTCTGCCCCGCCTCCCAGTTCTATGTCTAAATTATGTTTTTAAGCCCATATGTACTTCTGCCTTGCCTGTTTCCATCTTAAGCAATAGGGAGACGTGTCACAATAGTAAATAAGTGCTTGCCTAACTCTGAGGCTAGGTGTTGAAAAGAAGTTGGTCCTTCACAACTTCCCTGGCAAGATCCGCAATCCCCCTCCCACAGACTTTGTTGAAATAGCACAGGGACAACCTCAGTTCTTGTCAGTATGTCATAGTGAGTACTGCTGGGTTCTGTATATCACCTGATATAGCGTTTATCCTTGAACGCCTCGTTGAATATCTCAAACTCCCCTGGAAGGGGCAGAATTTGACATGTCTGTCCTCACGACAGCAGCTATTGTGCAGGCCTGCTGTTACCATTTAATGCTTTGTTATAACATAGAGGGTTGACTACACTAAAATGCCATGATCTTTTTTTTTTTTTAAGAAACTGGCGACATTTTGCATAATGAGGCAATATTTCTATACGATCAGGCAGCAAGCAGTGTGTCCTCCCCTCCTCCCTATTGAATAGCGCCCACTGAAAGTGTTCAGTTTTAGGACACAGAGGTCACACCTGTTGTGGAACTTGATAGAAGGCTTATTTATAAACTTTCAGAGCTCTAAATTCCTCCTTCAGAGAAAACGCTGACATACAAAGAGTGAGGGGGGTCAGCTGAAATGCTTGTTTATGAACAGAGCAGCAACTGGAAAATCCATATAACTCTGAAATGAGGGAATTAACAAGCCATCTGACCAGGCTGCTTTGGGGGTGTTTAGGTTGAGGGAGGAGAGCTGTGATTTGGACAATCACACCAAAGGGAGCAGAGTAATCTCTAGCTTTATCCTTTACACTAACCGTTATCATGACATTATTAGGGCTTACTGAAATAACCAAACAATGGATTTATAACAGTACACTTCACAAATTCTGTGTTTTATATGTGCATTTACTGTTTCAAACTCTATCACTCTATTGGTCACACTGTGCATTCAAAGTAACCTCCACTGAGCCTTTGAGCTCATTTAAATATTAAAAATACAGTACAAGGGCCGCCTCCAGTCCACCCGGGTTAAATGCTATGCTTTGCTCCCAAAAAAAGGCAAAAGTCACCGTGGGGTTCAGAGAGGAGCGTCTTAATATATTGCCTAAATTTAGGTACTGAGTTATGGCCCAGGAGATATCTGGGTGGGCTCATGTGACGTATGAAAAGTTCTGTAAATGCTGAGTGGATTTGCAGTATAAGAGGGAATACATTATGGCTGTGGGGAAGAGTTCAGAGGTGACTGATTGCATGACAGGTGCCCCTTGATATATATGTCAGATGCATGACTTTTTGAGAAGACATTTCAGTGCCCGTGTATCATTTCTGTGTTTCATAGGAAATAACTACATGCATACAGTATATTATATCAGCCCAAAAGTTTATTTTTAACCAAAAGTGCTCTTTTAGTTTAAGAAACGCAGAGTCTTCCTCCAGTTCTCACCTAGAGGATTATATCAGACAATAAAACAGATAAAATATATGTATAAATATATCAGAGCAGCAGCTGCAGCATCACAATCTAATCAGAGTTTCAGCTATCTGCTTCAATTTCTTGAGCATGCTCTCTGATAGAAGAATTAGCAAGGTGACTAATGGAAAGATCATCATGTTCTGCTGATCCCTTCTCCTTCACTCTTGCTGTGCCATGTAATGTAATGTTGTTCCTTTAACATTTAGCAGGGTTCAAGTCATTCTGCATTGGTCAGGAAGTTGTAAGGACCAGATTGCGCACAAGTAAGCAGATACTCCACACTTTAATATAGACATCTGGGTATAATATTAGTCATCTCTGCCAATACCAGCAAACCTAACAGGCAAACCATGTGACAAGGCGCAATACCAGACAAATCGATGGCACAAAACAGATTGCATTGCAGAGATTCCTCTGCTGACAGGCCACGGGATAGTTTTGGCTTTTAAAAAATAGCGACATCTTTTAAGGTGACCCCTAGAGTGCTTCTTATAAAATTACAAGAGACAGAAATCCATTTGCAACTGTGCTATAACACTGAGATTACATTGTTACTTTAGAGCCTCGGTGCAAATTAATTTGAGGTTCATTTCATGTATTATATAAATGGATGGTGGTAGGAAAATTAAATCCCAGTATTGCACATTTCTATATATTGTTTTATTTCTGCAGAGGGTGTTTTGGATCACTGTGCTTGCCATTCAATTGGCCAGCAGGGCAAGGTTCCAGCAGATTTAACTCTTTTATAGCCTCAGCTGTCACGAGGGAAGGGGGACGAAATGATCTGAAATGTATTGGTCATGTAAATCAAAAGGGCAAATTACTTTTACACATGCTCATCTGAAAGTCAGGGATTAATTGTTTCCAGAAATATGAATACCCTGATTTATTTTTGTGCTAAAATCATTTCATTCTCCTTGGAATGACAGTAAATGCACTCATTATTTACGTTTCAAAATACTGAATTCTTTATTCTCACCCACAGTTTCTCTAACCGTAGCTACATGTCAATTTGACAATTTCCCCTTGTACATTAGTGTTAAGCTTCATTTTATTCAAAGTTCCAAACTTACCTGGCAGTGAAGTCCAATAAGCAGCTCTGGATGATTCAAGATCCATGCATCCAGGTCTGGGCTGCAGCACAGAGCAAACACAAGCTGTATTATTGCATTGCAGCCAGTGATCATGTAGGATGTGATAGGTTTACATGTAGTACATATGGTTAAGAGATATCACAGGTGTCGTACCCACAATAGTGTTTATTGCACTTAAATTACAAGTATGATATTCCACTTATATATATATAAAAAAAAAAAAAACACAGATGCACCTACCAAAGTAAGAGAATGTGACAAATATAATCATAAAAAGCTTGCAAACTGCATGTAACAGCTATGGAAGAGTTTTTTGAGTTTACCCAAATCCCTCAGGAATGACATGGGAAATGAGTGGAATAGGCCACAGGTTAATCATAATATTTAACATCTATGCAAATATAGATGCAGCTGAAGCACATGCAATAATATTTACAGATACATAATTAATAGGTAACAGAATCACATACTGTTGGAGTTTCTTATACTTTCCACTGTGATTCTGTTTATTTTGGACTTTGGGCCCAGCAACGGCATGTCTGTTTCATTCCTGCATCTTGCATTTGTTTCTCCCCATGCAGGCCTGAAAGAGTTACAGGAGCAGTTATCTGCAAAGTTGTCACTCTCCAACAGGCTCGACACCCCTGCACCCAGCACCAGCCACACATATGGAAACTGCACACACAATGTCAATGGGGCAGCCCTGTCAGGTATGAATATTGGAGCATCTCATACCCTATCTGGGGACCTTGGAGCCATGTGTCGACATGCATCGCACTGTTAGCTACATCGCCTGGTCATATTGGGGACAGGAAAGAAGTGGCGGAACAGAAGCACTCCAGATGTTCTTCATCAGTGGGCCACAGGGGAAGTCTGTTACCACAACACCTGGCTCATTCTGCTATGAGCTTGGAGGCAGAGCAGTGACGCTCTGCTACAGTCTGGCTATCTGAGTGGAAATAGAGTCGTGCAGCTCATGGATAGTGAGGCGCCGACATCCACTGTTCACACGGACTCTCATGTAAACTCATACGTGGGAACTTTAGCTGTATACTCACTACCATAGCAGCCAAGGTGTAGCTACAGAGATTATTTGCTATGCAGCGGAGCCGGTGGGACAGAGGCCCCCACCCCTCATCCTGCCCACACATACACACAGTCTGCCAAAGTTTGCAGACACACAAAATCTCAGAGTTTATAGCTGGAAATACACTAGTTCTTCCATAAAGCTTTCCATATTTAATACAACAGGGTCTCTTCATAACAGTCTATCAACTGAAAATATTTTGACTATGAGCTGATTTCACCTCAACAACTGCCTTTATATCCTGAACATTTTCAAAAAGTAAAAGGCCTACTCAGCACAAAAAAATGAATAAATGAATGAGTGAGTGAGTGAATGAATGATCGCCTCATAGCACCAAATTGTGAATAGTCTAACCACAACTTGTCATTCAGCCCATGCACTGTGAATATGAAATGAGCATAAAACTGGTAAAAAATGAGAGCTGGGACTTTGTTTTAAGGTGCATTTAGGAGGGTGCAGCCACAGCTGTCACCCCCCAGGGTTCAGATTTGGGTTCACATGCTGAGGAAAATGGTGTTTGTTTGCATCCAGGCAGCGAGGGGCAGGGAAAGTGAGGAGGCCAGTGGTCCAGGTGAAAAACGACAGATGCCATGCTCAATAATACCAATGTTAAAATCTCCTTGACCTGCGGGTCATCAAGGAGCAGCCCCAAATCGTTTCATATTTTCCTTGCTGGATCAATGGCAGCATAAATTTGGGCTCAATGACAAGAATAATTTAAAACAGATCTATAAACGATAGAATGTAATTCCCTATGGTCAGAGATGCATAACAATTTTCCAGATTGACAGGGTAAATCTCGCAAAGCTTTGGAAGAGGACTCGTCCACATGCGGATGCGTGAAACGCGGCATTAGTCATGTGTGTGCGGGAGCAGGCTCAGTTGCACTTCGCGGAGACAGTATGTGTCTTTATCTGGTGAGTTCAAGTGCATATCGAGAAATCGATCTTTTCTGAATTTCTTACGCTTTTCTGCTCTGATCAGCAAGGATAGGGAGGACAAATTGTTTAACATACCTGAATAAATAATTCTATCACCGCTGCGTAACCCCCACCACCCCCTCCAACCAGCACTTAAGTGAGGCCCGCTCTCATCGCCTGCAGAAAAAAGATATACTGCAGTCAGTGTGAAATGTAAATATATCTTAATTAAGAAACAAAAAAAAGGAGGGTGGGGCTGTAAAACGTGAATTGCCACAGACAATGGCTTTAATTGTAGCTGATTCTCCCTGTGCATTTCCCTGAAATGGGACCAAAGTGAGACATCTGCGCTGCTCCAAAACCTGCCTGTTCAGACCTACAAGCACACACCATCTCCCTGCTTAGGGGACAAGATTATTGGAGTTCACGCTAATACTGTTTTGCAAAGCATAAAAGCCTCTTGCTGATAAATATTAATTTGAGCCTTCATGATGTATTTGAAAATTCCAGCTAAAATGTCACCACATGGAACATTAATGTAATATTTCAAGGCCTGAGAGCAATACTCATATTGATTGCATTTATTTGACTCTGGGGAGGAGAAATAATTCTTCAATGTGGAGACACATCTGGTAGCCAAAGATGCGAAGCAGGGAATGAGAAAATGCAAAATAACAATAAAAAATAATAGGACCTGTATTTAAATGTATTATCCCAGCATTGTTTTGATACCAATGGCTTATTATAGCCCAGAAATGACAGATGCATCCAGGTCTTTTACTGCTGTAACTTTGAAAGGTTTAATTTTCTATAAAGTATTTAATACCGGACAAGAAGAGAGCAGATCGCCTGCACTGAGCTGTCCTCTTTTGCCACTTGCAGCAGGTCTCCTGTGACAAAGGTAAACAGCCAAATGACAACAGTGTTTTCTGGTAAGACTCATTTTCTCACAGGTTGGTGCGTAAAGACGTCGCCTCGCTGGTTTGTGTCTAACTTTGCGAGTTTAACCTGCGGCATCCAACTTGCAGGCTTTGTCATATAAGCATCCTGTCCTTTGTTATTAACGATATTGACTCACATTAGGTCAGGCGTCCGACTGTCTTTGTGCAAATGAATTGAAATGTGAGTAACAGCACCTTGACCCTGCGCCTGTGTGTCACCACAACTGCACACTTTATTAATTGCACAAAATTATTTGGCCGTTTGTGTCTTGATTCGTTTAGAAATGTGAAGGTATGTTTTAGGTTAAGTATTTCTCATTAGTAATAAACAATAACCTTGCATCCCTCTGCACCTTTTTTTCCAGTCTCCGGAAAGATGACTCCCAAATTTGTAGGATTAATTGCTCCGCTTAAAAAAATAAAGAAAATTAGAAAAGAGTTCATTCACATATTCTTACAGATATTATATAGCTATAAATGCAGGAGCCTATATCGTTAGATATCGTTGCAGGCTATATTCCGCAGAGTTGTTGGGTAACCTTTACATTACACGTATGGAAAATTACCGATTGTGCTCTTCTGCGCCACACAAATATTTAAATCAGCAAAAACTGTGTCACCAAGCGCTGATTAAAATTTCTTGTTCTATCGTCTTCCTATATCATACTAATGCTATGTAATTACCTTCAGATAACAGTAGCAGTTCGTTAAGATACACAGAATAATGAAGTGCCTCTCACAAAAGTTTTCTCACTTTTAGAAGAGAGGCTCTCCATCCTGTGAGACGCTGCTCTGAGTACAGCACTGCTAAAGCGCCTCCCACTGGCGTGTTGGAGTAGCCCACCTCACACAGGCGGCACACAGCTTGCTTTGCACTCACAGGCTTATCATATTTTATTTTATTGTATTAAAGATTTTAAAAAATGTGAATGTCCTTTATCAAAATAAATTGTGAATGGCGTCATGGTGAGACAAGTGGGGCTGCAACAGGATGACACGCATTTATATTCCCAAGAGCTGAGACCAAGTGACACTTGGGCAAAAATGGCATTTTGGCCGAGATGATTATAAATAATGTCTCAAATTAACTTTTGTTGTTCAGCTGCAAAGGGCTGGTAGGGTAAATTCTTTTTGCTGTCATACATATTTTCAATAGAAATGTCATTCCACTTGCATTCAACGGTATTTTGTGTACAGATAAAAACTGCTGGTGTGGCAGGTGATCCTTAGTTGATTTACTGACCAAGTACATTTTTTTTCTGCTACTTGGTGTTTGGCAGGGTGTTAATTTGTGGTTATTAGGCTTCATAATTGCTTCATATTGAATGTGCGGTTAGTGTGTGTGAGACAACTGTCTGGGTGGCCCCCTAACCAAAATAACTGTTTTGCAACAACAAGGGTGATCCTGCTTATTTTCCACAGCATTTCTGCTTTATTGGACAGAGATGTGTGACAAAGATTTGAACCTTGGTGGCAGCCAATAAGACACCGTAATCCCATTGACTTTGAAATCCAGTCTGCAGCAGTGGCTCTTAACCACGTGGTGTCGAGGCCCCAGAATCTGCAGGTTTTCATGCCACCCAAAGGAGAAAATCAGACAAATCAAATGTGTTTGGCTGGAATGAGAACTGTAATATTCTTGGGCTCTGATAGCACATGACTGTTCACACTCATGGCTTACTTTTCATTCGACTTCTGAATTTGCCAAGTTGATTCATCAGGAGACTTTTACTAGTTTACTGTACTGCTTCATGCCACCAGGAACCAGGAAGTTTTCTCAAAATTCATAACAATAAACATCCAACCAAGGAAATCCTAAATAATGGATTTACGAAAACCCAGGACAACCGCCTTCAAAAAGCAAATACCTTTTATCGCCATCTGTAGCAGACACCTGGGAAGGTGGTCTTTGTGTGTAGTAGAGTGAGGAGGGAAATCATGGTTTTGGCACAGACAATGTGAGCATTTAAATAAGAAATGGAATCCGAGCCCTACTGTTTACTTTATTTCTCAATTCCCACACCCTGTCATGAAAGCAACACAAAAAAGAGACGAAAACAGAAACAGACAAGTTTTTTCAGGTGTAAAGAGATAAATACCTCAGGAAATGTCAAGTTTCAAGCCATACGGGCAGGAGAGAACAGCGGCACAAGGCATGCTTAGGAAAACAGAATGACAGTATACCATATGTGATAGTTATCAAAATTCTCTGGTGTCCTCTCCTTCTCTCTTTCTCTCTGTACTCATACACACAGACACATAAAACACACACACACACACGCACACATACACACTTCACTTTGGTTTTTGCTCATCAGACGCAGGAGAAAAGGTAAAGCGTTACATTTCACATGAAGTTCAGTTACCAGGAATACCAAGACTGTCCGAACTGCGTGCACGTGACATAAAACAGAAGTATGCATGGGGTGGGCAGGTCAGCCAGGCATTAAGCACGGGAACAGTGGCATTAGTAGCTGCACTGTGGCAGGTGATTTAATGGTTGTCACAGCAGCAATAGAAGTGTACAGAGACAGGATTCCCGTCAAAGCTAATATTTGTGATGAATCACTGTCATGCGAGGGGTAAATGTAACACTAATAGACATGGGGAGATCTACTGTTAGCTGGTTTTGCTAATGAGCATATTCTTTCAGAGAGGTGGTGTCACTGCTGCATGGTGGCTCCATACAGCATGGAGAGAAATGAGCGGGCTTATATTGGATTGGGTGTAATGAGAGTGTCATAGCTGCACTGCTGTGAGGAGCTCAGGCGAGGAACTCGGATGCCGGGATCATAGGGTCCATGACGCTGTTTAGATGCAACTCTGTCAGGGGCTTTGTTATAAGACAGTGATCTTTACCTCGTTTTATTTCAGGCTGCATCTTGCAAAATTGTTAGATTGTGTTAGGGAAAAGTGCAGTGACTGTTGCTATTGCCTGCCAGCCGGAGACCTTGCAAGCCTCTTTTTTGGTGCTTTAAGGATGTGCCTGTCAGTGGCGAGGGAATTTTCTTTGGGCTGATTGGCGAGTGTTTGGTTTCTGATTTAAAAGACACTGCTTTAATTCAAGTGCCGTTATAGTGCACAGCAAAAAAAAAAATAATAATAATCTCCTTCTTAACAAGCCATTCAGTCTCCTATTCAGTCCCAAGATGTTTTTTTCTTCTACTTCTTCAAACAAGTGAAAAAATCTGAGATAATCCCACTTATTTCCAGAGCTAATCATTTTTCCCCCTTTTGCGAATCAACGATTTTCATTAATCGGGTGTCATTTTCTTGATACTAGTCGGCTGATCTGCCTTATTCTGCCTTGTTTCAATGTTTTTTACTTGCTCCCAGGGAAAATCCTGAAACGTGGGATTATCCCACCCTACTAGCAGATTTTTTTTGCTTATTTTGAGAGAGAAAAAAACAACAACAAGATTTTAAGACATAGCATGAGACTAAATGCCTTATTAAGACCTTTTTGCAGTGTAAAGTGACCCCATCAGATTTAATATCTCCCTCAACCCAGGTTCTCTGGCTGACTCAATGACTAGGTGTTTGGTTTCCTCCATAGGCTCAAATCCGCTCTGTTATACTGTGGCAAAATGAATAAAGGTTAAAATAATGATGCTGAAATATTTGCTGCGCCTGTATTAATGCACTACGCAAAGCGGCAAGAAACACAGTAATTCTTAAGTCGTTCCTCATGCTGGAGTTCCACCCTTCCACTTTTCCAGCAGCTTTAGTTGAACCATAGAGTCAGGCGGCGATCATATTTCATTTTCGAGCGCTGATGCCAATGTAGATTTACAAATGTGCCTATATAAACCAGGAACCACAAAAAAGCACAAGTCACTGATCTCACAATTACTTAGTCTCTTTAGCCATCCCCCAAACCTTTGAACTTTATCTTGTGAACTGAGAGCGCCTTCCTTCATAGAAACGGAACGTGGCAAGACCACATGATGTTACTCAATCCATTCAGTATTCACAATTACAATGTGGTCGGTTGCATTTGCTGGAGCCAAAAAATACCCTAAAGCCTATCAAAGTCTGAAGGCCTAATTTGTCTTGTTGGGGGTCTCACTCTATCCCCTGCTTCCAAGTAACGCACCGTGCTCTTTCGTCTACCACTCCCCCCGAAACATATTCAGCCCGAGCCCTCAATTGCTTGTTTAACTTGACACATAATTACTGTGGAAATATTTGTGTATTTTGTACGAGTGCCACAGTCTGCATTGCAACCGACTGCCAAGTCCTTGCAGCTCCCACTGCAGCTATCGCAGCCAGAATCCCTGATTAAAACAAGATGCTTTCATTTGAGCCAGCTTTGGAAGAAATCACTCCCAGAGATGGGCCTCTCCCTGCCAAGCCCTACTGCAGTAGGGTTTCCCGTGTGTGGCAAAGTTAAAACATGCACACTGTACCGAAAAGGATGCTTTTTAAACCCAAACATGCTACTGAATTTAGCCAATTCATTCAAAGTGGTGTTTTGAGAGACCACTGTGTATCTGAGAGTTGTAAGTTTTTCAAAATAGGAAAATTAGGTGTGGGTCAGCGGCATTCAGGCTAACTTGTGATATTGCTCCGAGAGGACAGTTTGATATTTAGAGACAGTGGTAATTACTGAAAAAATGCTGGGTAAATATAAGAATCCCCGATGACAGGTGGTGATGAAACATCCATGTGGCAGGTATGAGGCAGTGATGAGACATTCGAGGAGTCTGGCTCCAGCACCAGGTTGACCAGTCAGCCTTGACTCACCAGCAGCACAAATCAGCAAACTCTAGAGGAGTCACTTGAGTCCTGCCCTGAGACAAGTCATGCTACTTGAAAGCACTGAGTCACCGATAAATAAACAACTTGTTTGGCTTCTTTGGCTCAGTCGAAGTTTGAAGTACCCAATAACAACAGTATAGATTTCAGTAATTAGCTTCCCTACTGTAGATTGTCATGTACAGTAGCACACTGCCGCACATTCCAAGTATCAAAATAAGTAAAAGAGACCAATCAATGTTGGGGGCCACTTTCATGTAAATTGGAACCTCATTCACAATATCCAAAGCAAATTATCATCATTAGATTTCCAAAACCGTGCCACTGATTTGTCAAGCTGTGAATGATAATGAAGTTGTCTAGTTAATGAAGGACTGAAGATGCAGGCTTTCACAATCATGATCATCTTCTATATAACCCTTATGAATATTTAAGGATCTTAATTCTGTATGTAATTGCGCACCAAAGCTTGGCATCTCTATAGACTTCACAAATAAAGTATGTAATGGAGGAGACAGAGCTAGCTACTGTATATTCCATTAATCATTGAAATTAATTAACAGGCTAAAATACAGGATGTTACACTTATGCGATCCATGGGGAAATGTGAAGAAGAGAATGTATAACGCACAGAGCATGCACGGATTTCAGTGATTTTTCTGTGTGTTAAACTCATGAACACTTTAGGAGTTTGTTTATGTGGTTCAGCTTTTGTATCCTGAGGCAAAACGCACCACTAAATTGTTTTCATTCCGACAGGAGAAAAACATGATTTTTGAACGTGCTGTACATGCATGTTTTGCATAAGAGGATACAGTTCATTTATGCACGTCCTACATCTGTGGCATACCATAATATGTTTCATGTCATTTACAGGAAATGAAATATCTGATTAATCTTAATTTCACCGCTTGTTCCCATTCCCCTTTGTCAGTAATACTGTACGATAAATAGAGCATGAGGAAGTGCACAAAGTTCAGGTGCGCATGAGACTCGGTAAGTAAATGCTCCATCGTAGCATGATCCTACCTCGTGCTTGTTCCCAGAACAGCTTTGGGAGTAAACCAGAGTGGATTTGAGTGTCATGGTGGAAATCCTCAGTCAAATAAAACAAAGTGGGGCTGCATCGATGCTCTGTCTTGTTTTATATGATGGCTTGAAATAAATGAACTTTAAATGGAACCTTGGCAGGGACGTGGGCTATTGATCGATTGAAGCAGGAGCTGAAGTTTAAGGGCACAGCTTTCCCGGGGCTGGGGCTGTAACTGGAGTAATGAAATTGATTAGGCCAAGGGAGGGTGACAAGCCAGTAGAGTCAAGCCCTTGATGTAAGGAAACAAGAGTGCCATCTAATTGGGGTGTAATATGGGTCTTTAGAGGACATTAAGCACACAAGTGGCGGAAGGGAAGCCACTTCAATGGATGGAGCCAAGATGATGTTGCACCGGTGTTATTATTTTGTAATTATTCACTCAGCTGATTGCATTATGGGAGTCAAAATTGAGAGTCCAGCCAAGGGTCAGTTTACCCAAGTTAAGGTAGGACCGTTTAAAACAGAGTCAACTTCCGTCGCTCAATTCTGATATTTCCCTCATCCAATCATTTGGTCTCATCGTTATAGAGTCTTAAAGTCTTGTTTTTCTTAACACAAGTGAAAACATCAGCCAGTTGGATGAGATAATCCCAACTGTTTCCAATGCAGTTTCACTTGTTTCAGGAATTTTTCTGGGAACAACTATAATTATGTTGAAACAAGGCAGAATAAGGCAGATCACTAGTACCAAGAAAATGACTCTTGATTAGAAAAAAAAAAAAAAACCCAAAAAACAAAACAAAAAAAAAACAACTCTGGAAACAAGTTGATGAGCACTGGAAACAATGGGGGTTATCTCATCCCTACTGGCACAATTTCTCACTTATTTGAAGAAAAATAAGACTTTAAGACTGCATATGTGGCTAAACAACTTGTTAAGATGGAGGTTTTTTTTTTTTCAGTGTTTCAGTCCTCATGGCTTGGAAGCTGAACTTTTTCTTGTGTTTTGACAAATCCTGAGCAGTGCTGATTGGTGTCAAACATCAGTATCGCTGTCCCCAGCTGTGGTTGTTGTGAACTAAAGTGAAACTCTCATCGGGATCACGGGGAGTGCAGTGTCCTCCCACCGGCGGAGGCCCTGTCCAGCACAGTGGCATTTATCTCCTGGCCTGAACTGTCTCACTCAACAGGATGGCCAGAAGTTACGGTGCATTACAAGCACTTAGTGCAGTGATATCAAGGTTCACCTCCGATTTCCAATCTCAGGCCAGAATAGGGGGCTGGGAGGCCGTCATTAAAAAGCCATTACATGCCCATATTTCATATACCAGTCTCTCCTATGTTTCAAGGTGTTAAAAGCTCAATGTATATTTCCTCTATATTTAAGCGGCAGGACAACGGAGCAGCACATAGCATCTCGCTAGCAGCCATTGACCTTGGCCTAGCCAGCCTTCATTAGCTTTTAGACACTTATCAGTCATAACTGGGTTTGTCCTCTCCGCAACGCTTCCTCCTTCACTTCACTTAGGCTGGCAAATAATGGCTGAAATCCATTTATCTGCCATTTCCAACAAGTGCGTGACATTAACAAATTATCTACTTTTCACTAAGTATGGGCAAGGTACCCTCTAAAGGATTCCACCACTCGACTGGCCAAGGTCAGGCCTTTTTAGAAACTGCCGTTTTTTTCCACCTGAGCTATTTTCTTTCCTTCCCATCTTTAAATATTCATTCTGCTTTTGCATGCTGGGCTGAGATTTTATGAGCACTTTCAGCCATATTTCTCCAAACACCCATCTTTATTTGGTTTTGATTATTTATGCTCCACTCTGACTTTATAACTCACATCCCTAGGAAAACATTGATCCAAGAGGCAAATGAATCTAATTAGGACCCCTTTCCTCTGTGCTGGATATTGACTTGTTTTGAAAGGTGCCTCTCCATTTCAAGCGAATGTCTCTGGAATGCTCAGTCTCAATCTCTTTAAAGAAAACTTTGACTGCTGATGATAGTGAAGAGATATTTTAGTCCATAAATGCAATCTCATATAGATCTATAGTAGAGGCAAGTGGTTCCTAATGTATTATATTAAATGCATCAAGGATGTCGTCTGTGTACCAGCTCCACCAGCAAAACAGTTACTTCCAGGTAACTAATAATTAGGGCCTTTTATATCCTTATTTTCAAATGTTTTTTTCATGTTATGTCCTTTTCATGTTCATTTTTAAACGTCTAGTCTGAGTGGAGATGAATTGTGGGTTAATCTCTGCAGAGTGCCTGTCCTACCAGGCTCAGCTTGTCAATCTGGTCAACAAGGACAGCCCAGGAAGTGATGATGTCCCATTAGTCAGGAATCATCTGAGCTAAGAAGAATCTTTGTTCTTGACACAGAAAACTTGTGTTCCATCTCGATCAGTGAGGAAATGGGGCCTGGCGAAGCGTGCGTCGCCTCGCATTTGTCTCGAGTCGCTGTCCCAAGGCACCAGTGCTTGTTCACAACATTACACTGCCGCCTTTTGATGTAAAGCCTCTGCATTTAGCCATTTCGCGCAAACCCAATTCTAAAATATTCCATCGCATTCCATGTAGTTGATCTCTATTTAAAACGGTCATGATTATTTTATTTTGTAACATTAATGGAAGTACATTTGGGGTGGAGGGGGTTTGGTGAGGCATTTGCAATTCATATTCCCTTGCATGATTACATTAAGAGTATGTTCTGTCATATTTGATTAATGTATCGTGTTTTCTTTAAAACAGGATTAAAATATGAAAACCGACAGAAATGAGGCTATTACAAAGAATTATCAATTTTTAATAATCTACTCAAGGAAAAAAATGAAGTGCTGCTCAAAAATGCAGAGATCAAGATTCTGCAACATTTGTAATCAGTGTTAAGCCGCAAAAACAAGCCAGGCGTCTTTGTTTTAGGGCACTTTGCAGGAACACTGGCACAATTAACATGAAAGGCTTCCTCGCTGGGCTTTTATGTTATGAAGCTTGAATTAGAAACATTACTGACCACCGTTGCCAGCTATATGGTGCTACATGGGGGATTTATACCAAACGGTCCAGATTCAGCTCTTTTTATTAGTATATTTTTGAGGAGAGAGAACTATAAAACAGTGTCTTAGAGGAATACTCTAGAAATAATTTTTCAGAGTACAAACAGCACTCTCTCTCAGTGCATTGGGATATCTCTTAAATCTCCCCATAATTTACACAAGCAATCATAAAGTTTAATGCCCACTCCTTAATTTCAATGCGTGAACACAAATGAAAACATAAATAATGGAGAAATACACGCTTAAATACTGGTAGCGCTAAGACCGTTGTAAAAAGTGCTTTAGCTGTCGGTTCCTTATGAGCATATTATACATCATCAATTGCACCTTTCGACATGTTCTGTGCAGCAAATCCTGAAATATATTCTCGGGAAGTGTTGTCTATTAATCTCTTATAGGAAGACATTTTTCATAGTACAAACAAAAAAAAAGTGCTACATTCCCTGAGATATTTAACCTTGTGAAAACACTCCAGAAAAGCGGCTAGAGCTCTTTAGTCAATGTCAATTGCCATTTTTGGAACAAAGTGTATGTGTACTGGAATAAACGGGGGCCTCCAATTCCGCTGTCAGCCATTTAGCCTGACCGTGGGTGACTGTGAATTAAAAAGAGGGGCCTTTATGTGCGACCCTGCAGCACAAAAGGCTACATCCATAACTTACAGAGACAGGGAGGCCATTAGCCGCCACTGCCAGGCCACCTTTACATAATATGGTGTGGACTAATCACTGAGCTGAGGAGTCACACTGCCCTAAGTCTACTGTATTTCCACCCGGGCTCCATGCAGGAGGTGAGATCCAGAAATGATACCAAACTGTACAGGGTCAGCGAGGTGCCTGGTGTTGTTACCACTTTGATAACCATTTTCTATTAATGACTACACTCTCTGTTAACTTTTATCATATGGGATCCATTGACCGTTTGTGTGTGTGTGTGTGTGTGTGAATGGGAGCCTCTTTCACCAAACAAATGACATCCACATGGCTGTACAATGCTGGGACAAATAAAAATGTCTCTGAAAAGCCAATTATTAATGCTGAAGCCAGGCTTTTCTGAGGCCGAGTGAAGACAACAAAGTGTGATTGAGGAACAAGAACCACATGGGCCGGGACGATGACGCTCACAGAGGAAGTTCCAACAACAAACCATTATCAGCTGTCAATATGGTGGAGTGTGAAGCCGGGATGAGCTATGGTTTGTCCCGGGCTGAAAAGACCTCACTATCAGCTTTGCATACGTATTAAACTTCATTGTGTGCGTTGCTGCAAATTGTTTGTTTTGTCTGAAGTCACCACCTTGAGTAAAACCGGTCTGTTGTTTGATATTGTCACCACGCCTGAATATGTTGTCACTCTATCAAATACAAAGTCTCAAAGTGTCTTTGATTGCGCTCATCTGAACCACTTAGTCTCACAATAAAGTTGCTACTTGTACAGAAATCAGGTAAATGATACCGTGCATCCTTTCTTAAAAAGGATTTGCAGACCATTTGGACTGACTGCTCTTCATATTACCTTAATGTCTCCCAAAAGGCCAAAGCCAAGAATGAATTATTGATAGCCATCATATGGATCGCACGCTGTGGCTCCACACGCCTATTAGAGGGTTTTGTTCATTCATTTACGCTAGCTTGGACTGCTGCCTCGGACTACGCATCACTCTTGTTCTTTTACTTTTATCCATTAGCTGTTAACAATAACTGACTTTATGCAGGTTGCTGAGTTTCCAGCAAACAGCGAAAACAAAGTAACATTGTGGAGATCATTTGCATGGTTTGTGGTGTGCTGAGATCATAGTTTACTGCCTGTAATTTGACCTTTGACATGTCTGGTTAGCCTCTTTGTTGTGCAGTCCATTTAGTCCTTCCTCCATTTCTACAGGGAAAATTGAAAAAGGGAGACAACACTTTCTACTGAAATGATAGTTGGGATGATAATTGCGAAGTTTAAAAACAGAAATCTAATTGTGCGGATCCCCCTGGGGACTAATATTGGACTATCTTATAAAAGGGCCATGGTATCCCAGCAATGATTTATTGCTGAATTCCAGTCATTTTCAATACATTATAGTTTCCAAATTGTGTTTAAATTGAGTGTAGAGGAGAAGAGGCCATTAGGAGATGCAGAAATGAAGATTATATTTAAATATTCATGCACTCGGTACCTTATTATTGAATCTGTACACTAACAAAATCAATATTAAGTGCAGTTTGACATAAATTTATTTATGAATTTCGACTTTCTAAGTACTGGTGTTTTTTCACTCAAAAAAGAACAAGTATAATGCTGTAATGATATCAAAACAGAGTGTCAGGGTGCATTAGGCTGGAGGTTTATGAACCTGCACATAAAAACTCAGGAGCGTCCCTGTAGAAGTGCTTACTGGGCAGAAATGTCGCTTTTTACAAACATCAGTCATTTTACAGCCCTGTATCACAAGGCGCTCCTCGGCTGTGGGTGATAGTTAGAGAAAGATGCAGTCATCTTGTTTGTCCTAAATGAGATCTTTGCAGTAAGCCTGCTTGTATTAAGGCCTGGGAGTCGGACTGTGTAACATTTAATTAAAATGGATGTCTTTCGCCGTGCCTAACCTGTCCCCCTAACTCTTTCTTGTTTTCAGGCCATGTCTCTGTTTAGACAACAACACAATGCGACACTTACGACATGAGGACAGTGTGCTTCAGAAAATCCTCTTGTGGCTTAATACAGTAGCATAAAATAGCATGTGATTGGCTGTCCTTTGTTGGAAGCCTCAAGGAGGAGGATAAATTCATTAGCAATAATAAAGCAATTGTTAAGACTTTCTTTTTTAGATTATATTATGGTACCATGAACAAATGTACCGCCAAATTTCCCTTTCTTTGCACATTAGATAAATAGCCGGGAATACTCTAAGATATAATGAATTTACATAAGTTTTTCAAACAGTTTTTCATCCTTTGTTTATAGAAATGTGAGCAAAGTTAAAAGGCTCTTTATTGGTGAAGCCACATCTCTGGACACAAGATGATGCCATAAAAGCAGGAAGGCATGGAAAAGCAAAACATCAATCTGAAGTAAGAGGGGGAAGCAATAAATCAGAGCATCATAACCCTCAGCCCCGCCTTTAAAATCATTTAAACAGATTCAAAAAGCCTGATTCTGCTCGAGTCTGTCTGTAAGCACCCTTATAAAGCCTTTATGTGCTCTAGACACAGAGAATAAAACCACAAAACCTTATTGAGAGACAGAAACCGATGCCCTGTTCCTGAGAAGTGGAAGCTTTAAACGCCAGTATCGGGATAGGGATCACAGAGCGGAGATGAGTAGGTAAGGATAAAGGAAGTCGTCCATCCAAAACATTCCTCTAATATGTTTTACAGACCTTTTCAGGTCTCTGTTTCAAAGTTGTGGTCCTATCACACCCAGAGGTAAAGGATTTATATGAGTTTATCAGATGCTGAGTGCATCTAGGTATTAACATTGCTCCAACGTTGTGCGCGAACCCTCAACCCCACCCACAAAAAGCACAGATCAATGACAATTTCCTTATTTCCCTGTTTAGAAACATATTATCTGTTCTGCTTAAACTCAGCGCCAGCGGGTGAATTGGACGTAGATGTAATAGTGTGTCTCAGTCGGTGTAAAGTTACAGATAAGACCAGGATTTTATCCAACGTGCATTATGTGAGCACGTGAAATTTCAGAGTGAAAACAATCGTACCGTTTCATAAACCCAGGTTGGCTTAAAGTTTCACTACATTTACAGACTTTTATTAACAGAAGTGACAGCTATGTTTTATATCCTGGGATTCAAAAGCATATCTATAACCTATAAACCCACCAGGGATCTAGAGCATCACTATCCCTGCTCCCAAGGTGCTCACAGGTCACTAGCAGAGTAATTATAGCCACCATTCTGACATGAAATAGCAAAAACATCGGCATAATGAACTGCTATCGGAAGAGAGCCCGTAAATACAAGTGTCCGTCCCCGTCCATTGTGACTTAAATCTGCCATCGAGTTGACATAACGCACTCGAAAAACAACCACAGAAGAGAAAAGTTCACTCCAACTCCAACGGGCCATGTAATGTGACCTGGGGGAAATAGCTCTCGAACAGAGAGGGGTCCTGCGGTTTTTCGAATGAGCATTAGAGGGACAGTCATTCAGAAAAATATTTGCACCCCTGACCCTGATGAGCCGCTAGAAAATGGATGGATGGGTGGAAACTGACCAGAAATCTCACATATAAATTCAATCTCATGCTTTTATCGCTGTATGTGAAAAGAAGGGATGCAGTTTTGGTGAAGTTTTCCTCCAAGGTTTACTACAGAAGCAATGGCGCAACTGTAAAGGAAAAAGGTTTGGAGGCTCTGGGGTTGCATTTTGTGTTTTCACATGTAGAAACAAGAAGGTGATGATTTATGTTTGAAGACAGTGAGCATGAATGATGTTGAGTCCACTCTATACCATCAAATGCCATCAAAGAGCCACTGAGGCTCATTGAAGGGAGCAGGTTTCAGCTTTGTCATGAAGAGGAACAAAATAGCAAAGAAAAGAAAATATTACCGACAGAAAAAAGCAAACGGTGTAAATATTGTTTTCATGTCTCATTTCAATTTTATGCTTTGACATAAATTTCTAAAATGTAGTCTTTATTTGAACAGACAAAAATACATGCAGTATATTCCAGAGATTGGTAATATAATAGTTTTGTTGCACAACAAAACACACAAAATGTAAAGCGGGTTGGATACTTTTGGAGCAACTGTGGCTCCGCAATGTCAGCTGTCTTGCACAAAGGGAACCTGTTTAGATGGAAATGTATTCAGTGCACAGCTGAAATCCCATTCATATTTTTTGACAGAATATCAAATTTAGACATTGAAGTGAGAGTGGTCGGATCAGACGTTATGAGAAAAAGGGTTTTGTTGTGCTGATGGTGTGGCAGGCCTGTGTTTTGAGACGTTTCCAGTGTGTCCTCTGCCTGTTTCAACCCCACAGTCCTCCTCCCTCCGTGTTCACCCAAGAAATGGAATCATAAAAACCGTTCATGCTAAATGAAAAAGGGCATCATAAAGCTGCATTACACTGGAGTACACTCCTCTGCACCTTCCATCCTTATCAATATCACCCTTCGTCTCCTCATGCATCTCTCTCCCCCCTCCTGGGCTCTTGAAACAAAGCATAAAAGCCATAGAAAGAGGCACAATCTGTCATTCCTGTAATATAAGATAAAAGTCTTTAAAAGCTAAAGGTCCGCGCTGTTTTCCCCTCTAGCCAGGAGTCTTTAAGACTGCTCCTCAGGATTAGCAGTATAAAGAACTATATATTATTTGCGGAAGAGCTTAGCGGGCAGAATCTGGGCCTCTACTCATAAGTCAATTTATATTAGAATTTCCATACATGCATTTTCTTGTTACCGTCAATATGCAAAAATGTTACTTACTAACAAATAATGCATAATGTACTAGAGGCAGGGCATCAATAACTGCATTTGAGCTTTAAAAGAAAATGCAAAAAGGGAGAGCATAAAGATAGGTCATATAAAATATATCACACATTAAACACGAAAACGTCAAAAATATAAAGCTGGCTCTTTGCTCGGGAGACAGCGAGCCATTTATCTGGGAAGAGGAAAAGGAAATAAAAAGCCTCCATCCAGGGCTCTTGCGTATTTCATTTACTAACAAAGTCAGGTTATCTCTTCGCAGACAACTCTCTTCCTCCTGGCAGGCCTCCGCCCTCCACTGTGTAGGGGGGAGGGGGGGGGAGAGAGACAGACAAGGGGGAGAGATAGACTGGCGGAGAGACAGGCGAACTAAGTGACAGAGAGGGAAAGCGGGACAGAGGATGCGGATAACGTTTACATCACTCATCTTCTAATACGAGGGCGAAAATTAGTCTTTTTCAGCTGACGTACAGCGGTGAAGTCACAACAAATTGCAGGATAATGAACTTGCACATTCCATTTACATGGGAAGACAAATTTTGACAACGTGCTGTCCAGGCAAGGTGGTGTGTTATTTTATACTCAAGATCACAAGAATTATTTAAAAAAAAAAAAAAAAAAAAGATTCATGGAGAAATTGCAATAATTACTTCAAGGGGTAGCAGTTTGGGGAAAGCACTCCTGAATACAAAACCTGTCAATGTACACCTCCTTCGGGCACTTTGGTACACCACATAACACATGTTTCTCTCTGCTGGTTGGCTCAGATTGGAGAGGATGTTGTGTAGTTTGTGGTGAGGTGTACCGTTGCTTCTGTTGCATTTTCTCCCACTGGTTTGACATTCAAGATCGCTCAATTATGTATGAACGGCAAGCAATATCCTTTACCATCAGGCCCCAAAGTAACATATTTCATTTTCAAGGGCTGCAGAGCACAATCAGACCCTCTGTGTAATTACGACTTATTAAAAATGATTCCAAATTATCAGTGGATCTGTGGGCTGGTGTCTGGGTCCAAACTGAGAGCTGTTGTACTGTATTACTGGCAGAATACTTTCCCATGGGCTGATGGTCTGTCAAGCAAGATCCATGTCGTAGCTCTTAGATCACTGCACACCGAACTCTACAAATTAATAAAAAGGAAAAATTACAACAATCACTGAACTTGTATTCACGGTATATTGTGTGACAGTGTGCAGCATGTGGCTTATTGAAGTCAAATGTTTTTCCATTCCAGAAATGAGCGGCTTTTGGGAATAAAGCATTATTGGAAACTCGTCCTCACTGACTTGTTGCAGTACACTTTAAGCACTTTCGTGACTAGTTTTTGCTCCCTATACACAGAGTCATAATGAGAAAACACAGTTCAGCAGAGAAAAGACATCTCAAACAGCATGTTTACCCTTCACACAACATGGAGGGATTAAAAATGGATGAGCGCCCCATCCATTATTTCAACCTCCAAATGGCAAAATCTGTATAAAGCTCTGAGTATCCGTCTGGGTGAAAATAAATAAATCAAATATGCACTTCAGCGTTTCCTGCCCTTTTTCTGCGTAGGATATGGTGTCGTGTTTGTGGAGGGCGCATCCTGCTCTTGAAAACATGATGGGCTTTCTAAACATATATGAATAAATCAAGAGCTTTCAATTAAGTTTCACATCTTTTCTGTTAATTCAGATGATTTTGTCACTTTTCCAGCGCAGTGCATTTAATATTTAGATTACTCTCGTACTTTTCTCGGCCCCCATCTCCCAGCTGAATTTTCCCTATCTGAAGTATTCTAATCTGCGCACATCGCGGTGTCAGACGTGATTTTCTTGTGAAGTCACTAATTATATGTAACATCGGTGCAATGTGGAGAAAACGTTAAAAATTTAGCATCACAAGACAAATGGAAAAATGCGTGCTGAAACAAGGAAAAGAGGCACTGCGTTCACAGTTTTTCAATTAATAATACATGTTTTTCCCTGCTTCACAAGGACTCGCCCAGACTGACTTAAGTGTCCAAACCCACTCTCATCTTTATCTGGAAAAAGACTGTTTGCAGCTTTTCACAACAGCAGACCTTGCTGCATTAAATCATCCTCAAAAAAAAAAAAAAAGAAAAAAAAAAGAAAAACATTTGTTTACTGTACAGTGCATTGTTCTATGGGGTGACTTCATCAGTTGGGTCTATGTATGGCCTTGAGAAAACAATGGGAGGAAAAAAAAGAGAACAGTGAATTAATCAAGATCATAACTTCTGGAGTTAAAACCCATGTCAACACATCACAGTGTTAATCAACTGTACTCCCTCAGTACGAGCACATGCTTTTACAAAGGTCTGGGCTGGAGACTGGAAAGTTCAAATCCATTCACACGCGTGTTGAGAGCAACGGCAACTCCGGCCAATTCAATTACATGTGAATGAAGTGTTATTTAAATTGGTTGGACCATTTTCTGTAAATTGTCTTTACAACAGGCCCTTGGCAAAGTTGTTATTGACAATATGAACTGGTTCTTAATTACCCCACCTGGTTCAAACAAGATTGAATAAAAGTATTAGAGCCCGTGGTCTGCTGCGGCTCCCTCGCCCATCAGCAAATGGCTGCCATGTGTACTGTACAGAGGTGCTAAGGAGGCTGATAAACTGCTGGTACATTAACTTGACAGCAGCTAACATGACCTGCCCTCTGAAGTCTGTTAACCCTAAGTGACATCGCAGGTGACACCAGGAACGACAAACAACTTTGTTTTAATTTTCACTGTATTTTTCATGGCTCCCTTTACACAGTAATTATATTCTAAATCATTATGTGTTGTAAAGTCTATTGACCCCTTGTAAACTTATATTTACCAAGCTGGAACAGTTAATGAAATATTCTTTTAATTAGCACTCCTCTTAAGGGTGGAAGATCTAAAGGGCTCCCTGTTTTGTTTTGGCTTTGTGGTTGACTGAAGGGTGCAGATCCACTGTTCTAAGATAAAACACTAATATCTTAATTAAGACGTGCCATTTAACTGTTTGCAGCCAACGCCATTTTCTGAACCTCTTCGCCAGGGGCGGCACCTGCAGTGGAGGAATATTCACCATGCGATGAATCAATAAAACAATATCATAATTTCTTCTTTTGTTGTTTTGTTTTTTTTAGGGCCAGGTCGTTTTTCAGGCTTGACTGATTGAAAGTGGTCCGGCTACTCAAGGTAACAACTGGAGGGGGGGGTTCTTTGCTGCTTGTATAATGCAGTCTTTGGCAGGCTCTCTCATTGTATTAGATACATTAGGACGGAAATGTGCACTAACTTAAAAATGCTCATGCGAAAAAACATGGAATGTATTAAATTAATGGTCTCTTTTGCCTCAGGGCAGTAATGAAAAGGGACCCCCAATGAGTTCATTTTTCACGGCTTTGGTTATGCATTCAACACTCTAATTGAATTTCAATGTAAGTTTTACAAAGTCTTTATTACAGTGACTCTTGATGTAAATTACATGTGATCTATCGAGGGACTTTCACCCATTAAGTAATTTAATTGTGACATGCACTTTGTACGCACCTCATGCTTTTATGCCTATTCTTCCTCATCTAAATTGTCAGTTTCTTCTATTATCGGCACTGTTTATGTGGATTGAGCAAAGTAGTCTGCATATACTCTAGGCAACATTCATGAGAACAGCTCCTTAAAAGGAGTAATTGCTTGTCTCCCCCATGCTAGGAAAGGGGACAGCACCCGACAGCTAAAGTATACTGGAGTATACACAAGTCACAAGGATTTGCAAGATGTTCACAGATGACTGCACAAAGCACATTTTAGCTGGGAAAAGTAGATTATTAGATTTATCCTGTGAGTGGGAAAAATACAACACACTCCACGAGTAAAATTCATGAATATTTTCTAATTTCTGCATAACAAGGCTGATTTGCTTTTAGAGTTTATCCAAAGCTACCGTGGTTGATATTACATGTGAAATGATCTTTTAAAAGCATGTTAAAACACCTCCTATAAAACATCACTGTGCCTGGGAACATGTGCATGCATGTGTGAGTATTATTATGCAGTATAATTGGAATTAAACCCCAACAACAGGAGTTTCACACCAAAAAAAAAAAAAAAAAAAAAAAAAAAACAGACAATATGATTTAAAATATTCTCACATGTTTGTTTCTTGTGAGTCCTCAGACCTGATTTCCTCTACAAATCTGAGTGCAACCTGGCAGTCAGTCTTCTCTGTCTCCATCTAGTGTTTCTGTCTGAACCAACTTTTCAGCACTCGACACATTCAGGCCAGAAAGAGGAAAACAAAGACAGAAACACTGCAGTCCTCCTCCCTCACCGTTAGCCTTTGTGAGGAAAATGTCTGATAAAGGTGAAAGTGTGAACTCTGTCCCAGTCTCTAGCTCTAAGTTGCTCATGCTAAACTGGAGCAGAAAGCCTGTGTGTGTGTGTGTCTGAATGTGAATGTGTGTGCCTGTGCAGGAGTGCACCAAAATACTGAAGTTGATTTGAGCAGATCATTAGAAGGGGGAAGAGGTTTGACCTGATATTTCCTTTGTTGTTTGGTCAGGAAAGGGACGTTATTGTAAAAGGGCTGTGAAGATAAATAACCTTGCCGTTTCCATGGCAAAGGCACAAACAGTGAATGCTGAAGACAAAAGAGCAGAAGACAATAAATCCAACACTGTCAATTTTGTTTAGTTTTCAGAGTGTTTTTGAGGGAAATATGGTTTCAAAACAACAGGCCACGTCCCTTTTTCCATGGAGAAAGGGAAATCAGATCAGTTTTTTTCTCCCTTTTTCTGAACAGCCCACAGTTTCATCTTGTATATTATTTTCCAGGCCACGCCATCCTGATCGGTAATAGGAATATCTGATACCGTATTTTGCCTTTGTGTCAGGAAACTCCTTCTGCAGCTGTATACATGTTTTTGTAGCCTTTGAAAGAAAGGGTATTGTCTTTAAATTCCTAAGAATGGCTTGTCCAACCTTCAAAACTAAGTGGAAAACCATCCCCAACATTTTTTTTTTTTTTTTTCACAGGCGAAACAATCATGGGTAGCCGTGCACGTTTGTCTGGTTCACGGGGTCAACCAGAGTTCACCTCGCTGGAACAGATCTGGGTTCAGTCACCAACAACCTTTCTTATAATTCTTAAAGCCGTCCAAATATAGGCCTACAAGTGGTTATTGTGCATTGATATAAAATTGGAATGGCCTAATTTCAGAACACAAAGACCCTTTGAGCTTTGGGATGAGCTCTAACAGCCATGTTGCTCTGGGCCCACAGGCTACCTGGAGGGGCCTCATGGGTCTGCCACTCAAGGAGGCCCCCTGCTGGTTAGTCTTGGTGAGTGTAACTCTAAAATATCCATCTAAAACTGAAAAATAGACCAAAAAAAGATAGAAAGAACAAAAAGTTAATATTAGGAATGTTCAAGTTGGCATGTTATTTTAAGGTCTATGTGTTTGCTAGTTAACATGGTGCTTGTGCTGGTTGATGAAAAACTGGACAGATGTTAGCTACAGCTGCCCATTCACACCCGGACGTCTTGTTATTTGTTATGTTTTGTCGTGGTATTTGTTGAAATATGTGCAGAATATTTTCTGTTTCTTAGTGATGGTGCTCAGTCAGAAATTTAAAACAGTTTTATGTATTCAAAAGATCAAGATGTTTATTATCTATTCTTAAGTTTTTGTAAATAGTGCGGAATAATTTCTGACTTTAAAATTGCTGACCTGCAGCAGCATTGCTTTAACAGTGCCAGCTTGGGTAAGATTGATTTCACAGAGGGTGGATACTTTGTTTTTTTCACAAGTTGGATCTCATGTTCTTTACACATTCCCAACTGAAATGTACCCAGCATCACTGATTATTGATCATAATTTAAAATTATATTCACCATATCTACTAATTCTTTTACTAATTCAAAAAAACAATTATATATTCATTTCTTTTCACTTTTACATAAATTATTTGCAACCTTTCTCATGGTGTTCTCCAGCACTTTAAGCTGGATACACCTCAGATTTGTACTTGAACAAAATAATAGTTAAACTTCTGTAAATGATACTGAAACAATCTTGTAAAATAAACAACTTATTTCTGCCAAAGTCAAAAACAATATTATGATATTATTACTGCTGTAAAGCCTAGCAGCAACATAGGTTAATACAACGGCGCAAATTTCCCTTAGACATTGGGGGGGACACACTTAGTGGGGGTTCAGGGGGTCCTCCCCCTGGAAATTTTGAGCATCTTACATTTAATTTCCTGCATTCTGGTGGATTTTTATGCACCCATTTACCACTTTTATGCATCAGTTTACAAGGAAAATCTTATTTTTATAAATATCTATTATAAATTTTATAAATATGTATATCTTTCATAAATATTGGGGGGGACTTGTCCCCCCTGACCCCCCCCTAAATTTGCGCCCATGCGTTAATATGGTAAACTTCACCTGAAAATACAAAAATACAGTGTTTGCAGTAATTAAGGTTACATACTGATGTGTGTGTGTGTGTGTGTGGTTGGGGGGTGGGGAGGGTGAGCAGGCAGTGACCCAGGGCCCCCAGTCGGACACGGCCCTGGCTGCCTCCTCATGCTCCTCATCAGCACTTATCTCCGCCACCAGGCCAGATCAGGTTCACCCCCCAATCTAAAATGTAAAACCTCCCATCACCACGTTCTCCGTCTCCTCCAGCAGCGAGTCGTCCTCTCGCCGAGCCAAGCTGCGGCCTTATCGCTCTAATACAAGAGCAAACAGCGGCGTCTGCAGCACGTCGTCTCGGCAAGCAACCCGCGGCAAGATTACTGCCCTTTTAGAAGCCCTAAGACACGACCAATCCCGAGTAGTATTTTATCTTGACAGTTTGCTGCGCTTTGTTTGCTTTTTCTCTGTGAAGCCCGGGGATAAAAGAGCAGCCTCGGCGAGCTGTGTCTGATTAAGATCTAATTGTTAACATTCACTGTGCCTTATTATCAGCCTGTTGTTGCCATGCACGCAGCAGGTAAAGGCCTTTTTAGTGCAGGCGAAGTGTGATGAGAGACTCTTGCCTTACCACACTTGTGTGTTACTCAAGTACTAGTTAGCGCTAAGGTGGCAGGAGAGGAGCCCCCAGCTCGTCGACATCAACAACAACAACAACATCAGCAAACAGGAATTGATGGCGAGTGTTTATTATCTGGTTTAATTGCTCATCATCTGGAGGATCTGACAGTTGCGGTTAATGAGAGAGGGAGAGGAGGCACGCGCTGTTGGCAGCGAGCTTCATAGTGTAAGACGTGTGTGTGTTTGTGTGTGTGTGTGTGTGTGTGTGTGTGTGTGTGTGTGTGTGTGGGAGGGTGACTAGTGGGAGTGGAGAGTAGACCACATTCCAGCTCGACAGAAGCAGGCGCATCAAACGCTAAATCGTTTGTTTATCAAATTATCAAAACAGTTCCTAAATCAAGAATTTCAAGGGGCCCCTGGAGCATCTTGTTAACCCGTTTGCCATTAAGTGCACATAACTGTGCACACCCTGGAAAGTGTGCACCAGTAAACATGCGGACACACACGCGCACCCTAGGTGTTATGGTGTCCAGTGATCAGATGCCCGGCCCAGGCAGGATATCGCTGAAATTGAGCCCCTTCCTCAATTTTTCATCTGGGCTGCAGGCCTGGCCCGGGTCCAGCTGGGACCTCCCTGACATTGTGCGGTGTCACGCACACACCCAGGCTGTAGCTGCTTTGACAAAGAAACCATGGAGACCAACAGGCCCCCCAAGCAAGTGCAGCTTGCCTTTCCCCTCTTGGAGCGCTCTGGCCACTTTCAAACACTGGCAGTGAGCACAGCAGTGTGTGGGACAGGAGAGATGCCCCGTCCTGGAGTGAAAGGACCACTTCAGGAGGAGAAATTGCCCATTTGCTGATGATGTCGTCCATTCATGCAACACCACCAGATATCAAACACACACACACACACACACACACACACACACACACATGCACCCATAGTCATACAAACACACGCCATCACTACTCTGTCTCATTCATAAATTCCTCCCGTTAGGAAACATGGGCATCTCTTAAAAAGGGCATACCCGCCCCCTTTACTACTACTGCAGCTCAGCAGGCCCACATGGGAACAATTACGGGCATACGCAAGTTTGGCGAAGGTCCGTAGCAACCAGCCGCATCTGTTTTTATTTACCTTTTGCACTCGTGCTGGATAATGTCATGAGCACATCTGCTACTGTGCAACGTAACCGTGGTTACATGCGTGGTTGACCCATGATTCTGTAATTACCCACCGAGCGAGATGAAGAGGCCCAGCAAACCACTCAAAGCCCCACATACCCCTTCCTCCCCGCGCAGCCTCCTCCTCCTCCTCCTCTTCCTCCTCCTCCCTGCGTCTCTCCAGTGCTTTGCAAATCCCGTCTCACTCTCCAAAACATGTGAGGCCCCGGTGCCGAGAGCTGGCAGCTGAAGTGCAGGGAACCCTGAAGTGGTATTTAACGACCCAAAATTGTGTGTCATAGTAATTTTGACTTCATGTTGATGTCATTAAATGGCCTTAACAAATGTTAGGTAATGGCGCTCCATTTATACCATCCATGTAGGATCAACTATGGTTGTTCTCAAATTAATGGTCAGGAGATAGGAACATCTAGTTTCCTGATCTGATCTGATTGGATGCTTATGGTTTGTGGTCATACAGCACAGGCAATAGCTCCACTCTCCAGTGCTTTCACGTGGTCTTGTTTTTAGACCACTTTGGGGAGGCCTGACAACACTTTATCTGGGCATAAACTGCAAATATTTTGTGTTTGACGCTTCATGGTGGTTTATGGGAAGATCTTCCGCAGGCCCACGGAGATAAGCTCAGTGGGATTTAAACGAGAGAGCAGCAGATCTGTGGCCTACAAAGGAGCGTAAATGCCCCCCCTGTGCTGTCTTAGGAGAATGTTCCTGGTTACAAAACATGACGACACCCAAGTACAGCCGGGCATGTAAACAGGCCTGGATTAGTCGCAGGTGGCAAATTCAGTTGCATGGCCGAGCGGAGAAAGATGGCTCCAGGTTTTTCTTGAAAGTGTGCCCAGTGTTAGTCGACAAAACCAAACCTGTACGTTTACACCCTTTTCTAGCATCTTGTGTTGGTTTAAAATTGTGGAAATTCACATGACGAAGCTTCTTCACACAGCAAACTGAAAGCAGCCAATCACGGCTGGACTTGTTTATAATAATGATGAGTGATTATGAGCAATAACAGTGAAGACCATATATGGATCACTTCACAGGAGCAGCGGGTGGGGGTTGGGTGCCACCATGCTTAGCATCTCCCAGATGTGCAAACCATATGCTCCGACTGAAATTAAAACAAAAAAGAAACAGTGAAACATGAAAGGGATTTTTAACTTTGTAAAGACAGTTAACAGTCGATACAGACAGAGTAATGGCCGACAGAGGCCACATGAAAGAAGGAGGGATGTTGGTGTACTTTTTGCACCACTTATTCCATTTCCTGCTCATAAGTTCACTGAGCAGATGGAGACCAAAGGCGCAAGGAAGTTTAGATTTTCTGCCCCACAGCCCATTGTATATGATGCATTTAATTGCGTAACACTGCACTGTTATCATTTACAGAGTCTTTGGTGCATATCAAAAGGTCAAAATAACAACGGTAAAAAAGAGTGGTATTTCTTATTTCTTATCATAAGTGATTGTAGTCAGTAGAGTTTGGTTCACCAGTATGATGATGTATTAATTCACAGTAGTAACAGACAAATGACAAACCAATGACAAAACTGCAAACAATAACTGCCAAACTGAAGTGAATTACACTCTCTGCATCACTGATAAGTGATTATCCTGTTAACAAACAGCTTGGTTATCAGTTCAAACTAAATGCGAATGAGATTGAAAATAATTCTACTGTAAAAATTATTTAAAACTGGTTAATTTGGAAAAGTGTACAACCATTTAATTATTCCAGAAGGCAGCTGTCCCAGGTTGAGCTCATGGATGTAGATGCACAGAAAACACAACCAACAGTGCCCTCTCTTGGTCAAAAAATATACAGCAACTGTGCTCCATGATACTGAACTGTGGAATCACGTTTCATATTCACCAAACTGATTTGTTTTCTTTAAAAAAAAAAAAAAAAAAAGGTGCTTTTGAAGCTGGTTTCAATTTGCTGAAAAGTGCAATTTCACCCCAACAAACTTATTGCAAATATGAGATTCACTTTGGGATAAGATGTCCAGTGTTGTTCAGAAGCAATCCTTTATTATGAGTTTCAATAACACAGGGCTTTTCAGGGAGTTGGCATCAGCCATAGCAACTGCTGGTCTTCACTACATCAGTCTGTTGTGCAGGTTGGATAGAGACATGTTTATTAAACGCCTGGCTTGTATGTGTCTGGATATTGTCAACCCTCAGGCAGTAGCTGGCAGAGGTCTGGCTGTATTTCTGCTTGTGTAATCAACCTTCACAGCAGTTGACTGACCATCGCATCACCTTTCATGACTGAGAACAGACACAGCACGTGGCACGGATGAGATCTTAAAGAAGAAGTGAATCAAAACATCGACCCTTTAAAAGCTAGTATTGTCACATCACTGAAACAGCATTTGAGGTCTAGTTTGGCTTCAGAACCACCTTGTCCATAAACAGACAGTGAGAAAGTAACTGCACTTCATCCCTGCTGATTTTCATTCGATGCTTTTGTACATGCCATGCATGGTGTTGCTCAGTGTGGCAAAGTGAGGGCTTCACTGGATTCTGTATGATCTGTTTTTCATGATCTGTTATGGATACTTACAGTCTCAGTTGACAAAAGGCACAAGGACCATGGTTTCTTAAGATCTCAAAGTGGGTTCTTTGATTCTCACGTTGATACTTTGTGAAAAGCTATTTGAAATGTGCCAGTTTGCATACTTTGCATTAGAAAAATACCTCATTGCACAAATTGATTTGTCAAATGTCTCCTCCTCAGATTCCAACTTGAAGCCGTAGTGTTTGCTGTTCTTCTTGAAATTTCTACCGGTTGTGTTGAATTTTTAGCATCTATTTGTGTAGGTGTAATTATTTTGACTAAAGATGCTGCTGTTGGCTTGGCTGCAGCTGATAACCCAGGGGGCTCTACCTGTGCTGAACCTCTAACAGCAATTGCATCTTGAAAATCTAAAGTATCAGTTGTGTTAGTAGCCTTGGTGGTGTCGCTGACAAACTCTGTTGACAGATTTCCTGTTTGACTTCTTGACATCTGATCAGTGTGGAGGTTAAGACGGCTGGTTGCCGTCTTTGCAAATGGCGTATCAGTGGTGAAAAACTCTGTGTTTGCCTCTTCCAGTGGAGTTGTTTCATTTGGTTTCATTGCAGTGAAGGTGGAGGCATGTGCTGATGGGTCAGAATAGTCAGGTTTTGGGGCGGGTGGGAGGAGAAGGCCCAAGGTGGAGGCACCAGGAGGAGACGTGATGTATGCCACAGGAGGCCTGGCTACTGCTGAGGTATGATTACACAATACAAAGGAACAAAGATGAAACAAATGAGGATTCAAAGGCTGTATTCATCATGATGTTCAGTTTCAATTTTATGCAAATTTCCAGTTAGAACGAGTCAAGTCAGTACTTCTATTTTGCTTTGCAAATATTCTCTAATCATTACATTAACTATAGTGAGAAAACCATTCTCACTCCAGCCTTCCTTCATATAGTTATAACCCTAGTTGCACCATATATATATATATGTTATATATGAACTATCAGTTACTGTAGCTTCCCTGCAGTAACTCTGTAACCTGTAAACTCCCATGGTAATATTCCACCAATTTATCCTGCTAGTCAAGTCATAGATTGTTAAAAAATATATATATGGCAATGTACTACAATCGTTTGGCAACAAAGCAAAGCGGCACACTCAAACTCCTTTATTTAGGTTCGTTTCTCCAACATTTTGGGAAAAGGCTTCTTCAAGGTTACTTCAAGGTCGAAACAGACCTAAATAAAGGAGTTTGAGTGTGCGGCTTTGCATTGTTTCCAAACAACTGTGTCTGCCCCATGGCCTGCACCACCTGTTAAGGTGGGCCTCCTCAGCCTTTTCCTTTTAGTGTACTATAATCCAAACCTGTCTACTATACATTATCAATATTGCTCTCTTTCATAATGCCATTACTACACCTACTACTACTAAAAATAATAATAAACTTTATAATAAACTTTTACATAACTGCACAAAATTATGAATAAACGAGTAAAGAATGGTAATTAATGGACAGGTAATCATGAAGTAAAGATTCAGTACTCAGTAACCACACAGTATGATGCAGCACTCTAGCAGACATAAACTTGGTAAGTAAATAGACAGGTGATGATTCAGTGCTAATTATAACACCATATGGTGCACCACTTAACTGGATGAGAGACAAAAATAGAAACTAACAGGTGGGTAATAATGAAGTAATGATTTGTTACTGGTCACATGCTGTATAGTGAGTTATTGAATTATTGAAGCGATCAAAAGCTATGCATTCAGTACAGGACCACTGTAAGAATTCACAGATTCCCATGCACAATTACATATTAGTTAATTTACATAATATAATATAGTCATTTCTCAATTAACCAATCATTAGCGACTCTACAAATTTTGATAAGGAGTTACCCAAGAACTGCCTGTTAATAAATGGTTTATTAACAGTTACTTCCTCATTGTTCCTCATTCACTCCCTAGTAACTACTCAAAATGTCGCGAACCTTATTATAAAGTATTACCAAAAAGGGTAATAGTAACTAAATATTAATTCAATAATAGCATTAGTCCCCAGTGAATTGAGGAATAAATTACACCTCGAGTAGAGATGAGTAACGTAAGTAGTAACAAAAGGTTGACACTTGAATTGAACAGCAGCATAGGATTTAAGAATGATGTTGCTTAAAATGGAGCTGGTAAAACAAGCTTTACTGAATAAAAACTGATGCTGGTCAAGTCACTGCTAATAAAAATGGACAACTTTTTAGGAGCAAACAAAAGTAGCCATTACTGAATGTTAAATAATACTATAAAATAAAGTATTATTTCATTATTACGAAAGACAAAGTATGTTAAGTCGTGACTGGCGCAAAACTGGATTACACACTGCTGTAAAAGCCTGTAAATGGCTAGTGGTCAGAACGACTTGTAATAATTAATCACCAATTAAGATTTAACACGCTCATCAGCCAACACACTTACCTGCGCATGGCAGTGTGTTCTCCATGGTCCATTGCATTTTGTGATGTGTCTCTTTGAAGGTGAGCACAACATCGACCCTGTAGAACGGCTGCCAAAGTTGTGTACTGTCTGCACAGGTCTGCAAAATGATCTCAGGTTATAATTTTTCCAGACTGTAATGAATCCTTACGAGAAAAGACACACCAGGTACAATTTCATCTCAACAAATGCAGCAGCAACTGCAATACACAAAATTTCCCATGTAGTGGTTTAGCTGTGGTTTGGAAATATGAGCTTTCTGGATTTATCACTCATCATCTGTATCATTATAACAATTTAAGAGAGCAGCACCGACCTTGGCCTGGAGGATTTCGCCTGTAGGAATAATCAGCTGCACAAATTCACTTGTCTCTTGCACAGTGAATTTATCCGTCTGGTTCACTGACACACTACTGACTGTCAGAGTCTCAGTGTGGTAGCTGCCTCGCTTTGTCAAACCCATGTGTCGTTTGAAAATGTGCAGCACTGTCTCCCCTGTTGTGGGCATGATCACTGAAAAGAGAAATAAAATGTGTTGCTGAGACCGGCGTGGTAAAGCTACAACTCATGCTGCTGCACAATGGCAAGGAAAAGCGTTTAAAAGCGTAACTTTCAAAACTGGATCATTTTTTTGCCACCCACCATTTGGACATGTAGCTTCCATACTATATGCATATTGGCCACTGACCAGCTTCAGAGCTAAGAATTCCCCTGCATTTTCCATCACCTATTAACCAAAAAATGACAAAGCAATGGTAATTCAAAGTGGACTGCAGTTGTAATGTTGGCCACTAGGCAGCAGGATGCTTCCTCAGGTTTCTTACTTCCACAGGACTCAGGATCTCCCTCCTCCTCCCTTGGACTGTTATATCAGGTCCTTTGATGTCAACATTCACCTGGATCAGACTGGCATCCTCCAGAGCTACAATAAGGTTACCTCGCAGAGACAGAGACCAGTCCAACTGTGATGCAAACACACAAACTCAATCAGAAAGACAGACATCTGTCTCTCACCCAGACACATCCATCAACATGTGTGCATATTTATAATGCAGGAGTACTGTCACTAATTTAAGTATAATTCAACAAAGGATACATGTCAGTGATTACCTGTTTATCCCAGTTGTCGCGAGGAAGCTGCCTGGTCACCTGTGGACATGTAAAGGCCATAAAGGTTATCTTTATCGTGCAATACAAAGCTTATCATGGTAATCATAAGCAATCTGAAATTCTTGATTGAGATATAAAAATGCCAAATTAAATAGGCAAGTGAAAAGTTAATCTACATGCAACCAAGGGTTTACCTGGATATACTCTGGGTCACACTGAATGTGCTCTCTGTTGGGAAACACAGAAACCACTGGACATTTCATCATCAAACGGTCTGCTCTGCCTCCAAAACGGCTTATCCTCTTCACCAAATTCAGCATAAGGACATTGTAGCCATCCTAAACAGTCGACCCACAATCGTCACAATCAGGTTCAGCTTAAATGGGTATTTCAGAGTTTATGGTTAAGGATTCCATATGCCAAAGTGGGGCATACCTGTTGCTGGACAAAACACCCGGTGTAACTGACCCTAAAAATATAGTTCTTATCAAGGTCTTTGTGTAGTGAGAATCCACAGCCAGACAGGTGGAGGTTTAAATGATCCAAGGACTCGAGGTTGACTGCGAAAACAAGAGGGGATTATGGCGTAATGTTTTATTTCTTATCATAAACTCTCATTTTGTCAAGAACAATTACCTCGGATCTGCAAGGCCCCTGAAAGCCAGTCCCTAAAGCCATCAATCCTCACACGGTGGATCCACACCTCCATGTACTCTGAGAAACATGCCACGTCGCCATCTGAAAATACAGAAAATATTTTCTCGAATACAGCGTAAAAGCAAAACTGGCTATTGCAGTTATGGAGCAATGGAGGATTACCTGGTACTTTTGCTGATGGAGTGTCTATTGAGTCTTTTTTCTGTATGCAAGTCACAGTCCCCATGATAAAACCCTGCAAAATACTGTAGAAAAGATGGTCAAATTGAATTTATACTACAAGGACATAGTGACAAGTTTCACTGACCTGCACAGCAGCATTATTTTACTCACAAAGTTATCAGTAGGATGTCAAATCTTGAATGACTCATGGTAGTTCCACTGAAGAAAATGACAATGGACAGTCTGAGGCTAGCCAATTTATAGGTAAGTAGACTGATGTCACATGACTGGGCAGGTTAGTAAACAAACAAACAAATAAAACCCAGCTGTGTTTGCATGGCTATGTGAAGAGCAAATGAAGAAAAGAAGAAAAAAAATAACAGGTGGAGATCAAAGTGAAAAAGAAGCATTGAAGCAATTGAATTTATATTTTGAAAAGCTTTCCTCCATTAAACAATTTGTGATGGTGTTGTTCTCACATGACTTGAATATTTTTTTGCAGATTCAACTTATAGTTTGTGAGTGAATGGGTCTGGTAGTCAATTTGGACAACAATTCACTGTATTCAACAACGTGACTGTAAACATCACAACAGTAATCTGTTTTACACATCACCCAGGACAACACATTATTTAATAAATTATTTTCTTGTGTTTATTTCTCAATGCGCACTTTTTGTTTGGGTTGTCAAGGTGAATCACTACGACAGGGGTACATGCTGATTTTCTGATTATGGTTTCTACATTTGTGAATCGCGACATTAATCTCTTGGCTTTTTAATATTTTTTTAAACACGTACTTAATCCACTGTCGGTGATTCGAGACAATACAATACACAAATGTCCGCTAAATGTATTTATTATGATTTTTCGCCTCCCTTCACAAATTAACAGTATGCTCGCCCGAGTCGATGATGTCATCCCTACAAGATGAGCGGCCATTTTGTTAGCTAGCTTGAAGCTAGGAGGGTTAGCCGGCGCGTACAGCTGAAAATACTGCATTTTGATCTAAAGTTGGAGGTACGTTTCACCGTGTATACAGTCGGTTTTTGTTGTATTTAACGTAAGCGTTTCGACCATACTTCATACGTGCGAAGAGGAGCTGTGCATTTGTAGAGGAAAAAAAAGAGAAACGCACACTCGCCCAACGTTATCCATTCATTTTCAAGCGTGACTGTGTCTGCTAGCTCGCTAGCTAGCCAAAGTGTCTAGGCGCGGTGAAGTCAGCGGTGGAGGAAACACTCCGCGTTCATGGCCGCTAGCTATCAAATTCTTGAAAGAGTCGTGCAGTGACCGCCAGGCTTTTGTCGAGACTTTCTGTCATTTTGTGCACGTTTTGTTTCAGCGCGCTTGCATTATAATTAGCATAACAGCTAGCCGCCGTTAGCTAAAACTTGACGGGCGATTGCGTTCGGCTCAGTGCGCGTGCATCACTCCAGCTCTCTCAGACGCAGCACGCGGACGGACGGTGAACTGGCGCTGGGTTCCGACACCATGTCCGAGTTGTACATTCGGGTGGCCGAGGATGAAAACGAAGAGCCGATGGAGATCCCCTCGGAGGACGACGGCACCGTGCTGCTGTCCACAGTCGCTGCCCAGTTCCCGGGGGCGTGCGGCCTACGGTACCGGAACCCAGAGTCTCAGTGCATGCGGGGCGTCCGGCTCGTGGAGGGGGTCCTGCACGCACCCGAGAGCGACTGGGGGAACCTGGTGTACGTCGTCAACTACCCCAAAGGTGAGATTGTAATTTTTATTTGTATTTTTTTTAAACAAGAATGAATGACTTGTCCAGTTAACACAGTAGCTAGGACAAAATGTCACACCGCGATATTTATACCAAATAACTCCGCAGCGTTACGATATATGATATGACTGTAAGTTCACACCAAGGTTGTTGTAGTTAATTAAAACTAAACTAAAACTAGATGTGATTAAAAAACATATTAGTCAGCTGCAATAAAAATAAGAACTATACTTTAGAAAGAAAAAGTAACTGGAACAATGTTGTGCACTCACAAAACTAACTAAATTAAAATAAAAAATATATATATACAGAGAATGTCTTTTGTTTTAGTCTTTGTCAGTTTGGTTAAATTTGTTTGCACAACAAGCATGAGGAGGAGTTGGTGCATTTATATGGAGACAGGAATGTCTACATGACGGGGAGCCAGCTGCCTTCACTAAGTGTTGTGTTAGTATTGTAATACCTATCCTGAATTTCTTAAATCTTGCTCCTGACAAACACAAGCCCCCATATTTTAATACCAAATATGATAATAAAAAAAAAACTAAAATGAATACAGAAACTAATAAAAAACAAAGCTAAAACTATAAATAAACCAAAGGAAATTAAGTAAAATTGAATTTAATCGAAAGCAAACGTTAAAAGCAAAATAAAAACTAATGAAGAATACAAAACTATAATAACTCTGGTTTACACTATTTAAACTGAAAAAGTATCAGTGAAAGCTGCCTTCTTCCAAGAACAGTGTAATAATACCAAATGGATGTAGAAAACGCCAGATCTGCTTCAACAGAATGCACCAGCAATATTTTAAGACTAACAATAGAGAAAATTAAGCATTCTTCCAAAAACAGCATAATAATACCAAGTGGATGCAGAAAATGCAGTTACTACACAAAAACATTTAATCACAGCAGACCAATCACTGGCTTAGGCTAACCCTAAATGTGATAGCGTGCATATTGCTGCCTTTTGAGATATTAATATCACTCATGCCCATATCTTGGTAACGATATCTCCTTCAGCCCTAAGGGTAGCTAGCAGTTGTCTCGACTGTCTCCTGTCGCCCGCATGGCGCTCAGTGTGTCAGTGTGTGACCCTTGGCCTCATTTCAAGTCGAGTGCTGTGCACCCTCGACGGGCTCTCTCACTTATGCAAGATGTGTCCGTTTATTACAGACAATAAAAGGAAGATGGAGGAAATGGATGCTGCCTCAGCTGTAAAGATCAAAAGGGGATTTCAGAAGACATCAGATCTCATTGTCCTTGGGCTGCCGTGGAAAACATCAGAACAGGACCTGAAAGATTATTTCAGTACCTTTGGGGAAGTCATCATGGTACAGGTACTGACATGATCTGACTCTTAAAATGCAGTTCTAGTTAACTATTCTCGTGATATTTGATAGTTAGCCCAGTCAACTTCATAGTGACATCTGATCTGACCAAAGGCTTTGAAATTTACTAACAATTTTTAGCAGTTGAGGGCAATTTGACCCTAGTAATTTAAATCTCCAGAAATGGCAATAATACAAATTGTTGCCCAAGTTAATGTGTCACCTACTTCATGTTACTTGTTGACTACCTCAATAGCCCTTTAAATAAAACATAATCTCCCCCACTCAGCCCACCTTATACATCAAAGTTCATGTGGGAATCATGTTTTTCTCTCCCAAATGTCACATTAACTGTCAATGGGTCTTGCATTTCTACAGTCTATGATTTTGTTATATTAGGGCCCTAAAACACAGAAGTTTTTTGACGATTTTAAATGGCATGTTATAGTTCCTCAGCTTCATCCAAAACAAGTAAAAGTAATGTGTGTAAAATGTTTATGTCTTTCATGTTTTATACAGCTGGGGTCAAATAGACCCCCAAAGAAGCACCAATGTGTGACAGATGTGGACCTTGCAAACATTGTCATGTTCATTTTATTTTTGCCCAGTTGTCCCCACTAAATTAGGAAAAGTCATGAAATATGATGTCAAAAAAACAATGTTTATCATGTATTTAGAGACGTGAAACATTGAATAAGGTCAAAATTAGTGTTAAGTAAACAATATTTAAGAATTATGAGGTGCTCACCCATGTTTTACATTCTTTCCAGGTGAAGAGAGATGCAAAAACTGGCAACTCCAAAGGGTTTGGGTTTGTCCGGTTCACTGACTATGAGACCCAAACCAAAGTGATTTCTCAGAGACACATGATTGATGGAAGATGGTGTGATTGCAAACTTCCCAATTCAAAGGTATTTTTAACTTTTTTTGTTGTTGTTGTTGTTTAAAGGCTTGCCTATTGCTGTGACCTCATGTTGCAATTTAGTCACGATACTATGAGTATTAGTTGAATATGTTCTGCAGAGTATGTTTGGGTTGTAAGTGCACTGTGGCAACCTTAAATTTGTCCATAGCTGCCAAAGTGTCCTTGAGCAGTGCACTGAACCCCTACATGCTCATGCACTCAGACCCCGCTGATGAAATAATGTTTGTACGGGTGTCTCAGTGTAATAGTGTCCTTTTAAATATATCAACAACACAAGTGATATGGAAGTTTAGTAAAAAAAAAAAAAAAAATTGCCTGTATGTGTTCTCGAGCTCTATATAATTGTTTATGCTGCCACTCGGATTCACCAGAAGCTCCGCTGTAAAGCACCGATGGTCCGTTTTTTGCCTCAGGTCATGTGTGTAATTTGTTCATATTTTTTAGTTATCACTATGTTTCTGAGAGTTGTTTTGTGACTTCAGTACTTACAAATGGGGAGGCGAAAAACAGAACATCTGTGTTCTACAGCGGAGCTGGAGGTGTGGGTGTTTGTATTCTTGTAACTTTATCATAAATATGCATGCTGAGAAATTATGTTGTCACTGTAGCAATTAGCGAAGGTGAAAACCTTTTGTTATAGTTTTCCCATCTTTATAATAGTATTTATAGTGATGTGATCTTAAAGTGTTTTAGTAGGCTTTGGGAAGTAAATTCTGAATTACTTGAAATAAAATCCTGATTTATTTTGCTTGTTTTGTTTATTTAACAACTTATTGATTAAACACATCATTGTATAGTATTCCCTGTTTCAGGCAGGTCCTGATGAGCCCATGCGCAGTCGTAAAATCTTTGTTGGCCGCTGTACAGAAGACATGACCACTGACGAGCTGAGGCAGTTCTTCATGCAGTACGGCGAGGTCACTGATGTCTTCATCCCCAAACCCTTCCGAGCGTTTGCCTTTGTCACATTTGCTGATGACCAGGTAAGATTTTCTTTAAAAATCAGACTCTGAATGCCATTCAAGAGCTTCATGATGGCTGTGGTGATAATCTCTTCTTCACTTCTTTGTTCAGGTCGCTCAAGCCCTGTGTGGAGAGGACCTAATCATCAAGGGTGTCAGCGTGCACATCTCCAATGCCGAGCCTAAACACAATAATAGTAGGCAAATGATGGATCGAGGGCGGTTTGGGGCTGGTGGGTTCGGTCAAGCATATGGCAATAGTCGTGGTGGGTTGGGGAGCAGTAGTGGGGTTAACTTTGGGGCTCTTGGTCTTAACCCAGCAATGATGGCTGCTGCCCAGGCAGCACTACAAAGCAGTTGGGGCATGATGGGCATGCTGGCTAACCAGCAGGGTCAGACCACCACAGCAGGCACAGCCACAACAACCCGAGACCAGACCTATAGCTCTACCAGCACCAGTTACAGCAGCCCCAGCTCAGCTAGTCTTGGTTGGGCTGCAGGCACTAATTCTGCCTCCAGCACTGGCTTCAGCACTGGCTTTGGCACCTCTATGGAGTCTAAGTCTTCTAGTTGGGGAATGTAGAGAGCTTTGGGTTGAACTTTTTTGTTGCTGTTAGGCTAATCTGGTAAGTATACCTAGGGGTGGGAAACTCTAGTCATATCTCATGTCCCTGTTATTTAAAAATATATTGCCTTTCATTTTGTTAAAGAGAAAATTTATACTTATATGTGATTAATTATGTAGCCAAGTATTGAATGGGTGAAGTGTTTAGTTTGTTAGTGGAAACCTCCACACTACCTTTTTTGTTTTTGAGAAAATGTTACTTTGAGATATGACTGTGCATGCAAGGTATATGTTTCTGAAACATGCACGAGTATCTCAAGAGCCCCCCTCAGCCACTTGTGAAATGGGCTTGATATAGTTAAATATGTGTATGCAGCTGATTGTATCCTCTTTTGTTTGTTTGGTTTGACGTTTTATGGAAACGCCTTCATGAAAATCTCTTCTACAGTTCACCAACTCTTTTCCAATTTCCCGGGAGGAAGCGCCTCATGGGCAGCATTGTTCGACAGATCTCAGTATCAATTCCCTTCTTCCCATGTGTAAATGCTTTGCCATCAAAGAACACAGCTTCACTCTGCATATACTGTGTTAGACGGTGGGTGTTGTCTTTTTCCTCTCCGCTTTTCATGGATATAGAAATTTTGTCTGCTCTTATCGCTTTTGAGATCGATGAGTGGGATTGATGTTGGACAGAGTGAGAGACTGAGAGTGAGCGAACGGGAGAGAGCAAAATGAAAGAAAGCAAGTGTGAAAAGGACTGTTTGTGCGAATTTCTTAAAGAGCCAAATGCCTGCGAGAGTTGAGAAGAACCTGTGGCTTTGTGCGAGTGTGAGAGGAAGAAGCAAGTACGAGTGTGTTCCTAATGACCATCACAAGGACATTTATTGCGCCTCGAGATCCCTAAGGTCTCTCCTTTTCACTAATTATTTTCTATCAAGCTTAAATCTTTAAAAAAAAAAAAAAAAAAGTGAAATGTTTAATGCTATGAGTATTTGTACCCTCTCGTAGCTTTTTTCTTGCTGTCTGATTTGATGTGAATGCCGTGTATGGTGTGTGCTTTATTTTCTTCTTGTTACCACCCTTTTCTGTGTGAAAATGTGACATGGTGCCGGTGAAGTTTGTGTGGGAAAAACATTGGGGGAGCTTGGAAGTGTGAGCGGTTGAAGTGGCGATGAGTGTTTGACAAGTCCCCATTTGAAAGTTTGTTTGAAGTGGTTATGAATGCATTTTCTATGTTTTGTGAAATCAAAGGGAAGACTCAAATAAAACTGAATTTGACTAGGTATTATACCTTCTTGACAGTGACTTATTTTTGACTTTACATTAATTGAATTGCCAACACTTTAATTCGCATGTATAGGGACCTTGGACACGGCCTGCCCAGGTTTTCGTCTGAATCCAGATTGGAGTCATTTTTGGAGAAGCTGAAGACCGAAGTGTGGTGCATTGTTGGGTGGGCCAGCACAAGCCAACAATGGATATGCTGCACCAATGCCTTAATCCTGAAAAGGATCCTCACCTCCTTCACCTCACTAGCAAGATTCCTTGGACCGCCCCATATCGAAATTTAGAGGGGACCATACTCAATTGGGCTGAGGTATTTTTTTATACCTCCAAACGAACAAAAGTCACATGTAGGACCAAAGTCTCTCCTGCAGTTTGGCAGTGATCATGCTTTTCTGTCTGTACTGCCAAACTTCTTTAAGATGACACCTGGCGTTAGTCTTTTTGTCTTAACAGCTACTGATAACTGTCATTATTACTGGTAGAATTTAAGTTCCACCTTTTCTTAGTAGGTTTCCTTTTCATGTGGTCAGTATGTACAATTTCAGTCAGGTAGGCAGTGATTTTTATTTTATTTAAACCTTGATTGTAAAGTGGTTGGAATGTAAAAGTCAATATTGCAGGGACTTTTGAAATTGTTGATTGAACATGCCGGCAGGAAATCACACTTTGTGTACTGAATTTTAATTATTTTTAGTCCTACAGAGTGTAAAATAAAGGTTTGAATTTTTAATCACCTGTGGTTCTCTCACTGTAGATAAGCTGTAGTTTGATAGCACTGTACTTTGCTTGGCCCAGAGTTGGGTTATCCTGTGATCTATCAACTTGAGTGGCTTTTGCAGTCTTTCTGGAGGTTTTTCATTCCCTCCTTGGTGCAAAGAGTAGACGACAGTGTGTCCTGCAATACGTCTAATGGAGCTGTTTGTTTAGCAGGTGTAGTTTCCTATTCAGCCTTTTGGTTGTGCTGATGTGCTACTTTTAAGTAGCTATAAATTAATGCATATATGGGTACATCTGATTATTGCCACTGAAATTGATTTTAATGTGTTTCAAATTAGGTGAAGAAATTTTGCTTTTCTGTGCGAATGCTGACTCACTGTTGAACTCCTAGAGGATGGTCGGTGTAGTTTACACGAAAATCCTCTGTCAAAATATAGGACTAAAATACAGTTTGGGATACTCAGTCAAAGACAAAAACAAAGCAGTCCAAGAATGTTTTTTTTTATCCATTTTCAAAGTCTGCATTTCTGCTGGATGCGATCAGCCAGAGCTTGTAACCTGCTTGAGCTGTTAGAACAAAAGCGTTTGTGATCCCAGAGCACAGATGTGAGATTAGTGCTCAGAACTGCCAGTGTAAGTGGCTGCTTTGTTAAATGAGCTGGATATGTGAGCATTTAGATCTTTACTGATCTTTATGGCAAAAAATAAGTTATACATCACTTGGGATAACAATGGGCATATACAATTTATACAAATTAATGCATTAATGAGGGTAACAACCATATAATTTCCATACAGTCATATCACAAATAACCCTCCAGTAATTGTAATTTTTCAGCCTGTGGTGGTTAACATGGGAATGAAAACTGTGAACTGGTAATGCTTTACTCTCCCACTGCTAGCAGACTGAGAAGGTCTTCCAGAAGAAGCTCTTACAGGGCGATCTGCTGCGGGAGGGGATGTGCTTCCTGAGGGACCTCTCCTCCATCTGCAGGTGGAGGTGCTTCCCTGGATCCACGTCTCCAAACGGCGGCAGTTTCATGCCTGAAAAAATCTGCTGCAAGTTCCTCTGCTCCTCTGCAAACTCCTAAAGGAGGAGAAGTCCACACTTACGTATGATGTTGTATATCCCTAAACTTCAAGCCGTAATGATACGGCTTGGCAGTGAGGACAGAGACTAACACACACTTTGGGCTTGCATAGCTCAGTGGGTCACACATGGCATGAAAACAGCTGAGACTACAGCTTTGACCCCACTGGGATCACCCATGCTGAATGTGCATGCACTTGTGATGGGCAACTGTTGAGTGTTTTGGATAAAAGCAACAAATTTCAAACATTGTGTCTCGTGAGCAAAGATATGGTATTCATTCTCAGAGCAGCCTCTAATTTTCAGTTATTTTTGTAATTCAAGTGGCATAACTTCAACTCACCTGACTGCGCTGTAGTCCCAGGTTGTCATCTATAGGCAAAGCAATTATATTTCCTCTTGCAGCACATAGCATGAACGCCACTTGGGCCAGACTCAATAGTATTCTCATGATCGGGGTGCTCTAGCTGCTGGAGATCTGAATTTAACCACCACTGCCTGATTTATAGGCCCTCACACAAGAGGTTGACGCAGCAGACAGCAGAGGTAATTAGCCAAATTAGGCCATTTTCCATGTAGCCACCCACACAAATTTTGTCATGTCCATATGTATTGTCATTTGGTAATCACAGTCAGGATAAGATAGATATCCCTTACAGTATTCAAGGAGGTTTTTGAACCAGGCTTGTCATCCAGTTTGGTAATTTTCTTTTGAATTGCCAAAACAGAAGGCTAACACTGTGCCTGTTACAAAATAAAAGAAAAAGTCTCATTATGTGTATATTCAGGTCATATCCAGAACTTTGCCTAGCAGAAATTACCACTTGACTGCACGCAAAGCGAGTAATTTCCTTTTTTTCTCTTTCCTTTCAATGGAGCAACTTCACTTTAGCAAACTTGAGTTAGAAGCCTCCACTAAGTGGTACTTTAAACTTCTTTATGTTATGCAACAAATACAAAATTAACCACATAATTCAGTTGCTGATGTACCCTCAAAGACACTGGGTTGAGTGAAATTGTCCTTACTACAAACGTGTGCTGCAACTGCAAAAGAAAGAATACAGGAAGCATTTTTTTTTCAGCCCAGATGGAAACAAGCTGCCTGTGTCCCCCAGTTTTCCTCCTCCATTATGCATTAATGCACGTGGCTTCAAATGTACTGTGTGGTGTCCTGTTACTGCCTGTTCACCTGCTGCCTGGGCATGATTCAGTGAATTCATCACCCACCCGCCCTGCCATCAGTGAGGCAGTAATAGCCTCTTGTGCTCTAATGCAACCTCTGTTTGATATTAGCCCTACTTAATAATGCCAGACCCTAACTGTGGAGGCTGTTCTCTCCCATGGATTAATTAGGCACTAGAGGAAAATAACCAGAGCCAGAACTTTTGAACCAGTAGGATGAGTACAAATACATAGTAAATTAGCATTAAGTGGGTAGACGGTCTCTGGTGACTGTGGCTGTGGTGATCTCAGCCTTGACAGTGGAGCAGGTAATTGAAGTATCCAGGGAGTGGACAAAATAACAGAAACGCCTGAACATTCGGTATCTGATGATTAAAGCCACCCTTTGACTCTGTAGTTTTGTGGTGGAGTTTGCCTCTGTTTGGCAAATGTTTTCATGATTTTCCAGACTGTCCTCCTGGCCACGTTAAGTAATTTTAGACTCTTGTGAAGGATGTTGATGGAGGTACTACCTCCTAATTACCCCATGTTGCTTTGACAAATCTTTTGAAGGCTGGCACGTGCTGCTGATTCACATTCAACTTCATGTCCGATCTGTGTTGTGGCTTTTGTTTCTGGGATTTAGTGAGTTCATTAGCCGTTTTGCACATAGAGGACAGAGGTGCTGCTCGGCTCTGACAGATGGCTCATATGACAGATGCTCTTTGGTGGGACAAGAAAAAAACTCTAAATGTCTTAGAGATATTCCTGTATTTATGTGGGCACATTCACAAAAAAAAGCTCCTTGTTTGTTCTGCTGTGCACCTTCAGGACTCAAAGCTCAAATGGGCTGTTTAAAGCTTCAGTGACTCCATATGGTGTCCCACAGAAGCTGAATAGAGGCACTAAAAGCAACAGTCTCCTAAAACAATGACCTGGCGGAGACCAAAGCTGTGGGAGCAGCAGGTGCGCTGAGGTGAGGCTTTGTTTATGGTCCAGCTGCAGGTGTAACACACTCCCGTCACCCTCAGTAGCATGGTGTGAAGGCTACACCGTCATTACCTTTATTTCAGGAGCCAGACAATACTGCTGTCCACTGAGGATTTAGAGTAAAAGCAGATCATGCAATTCTTATCTGCTGCTTTTGTATCACAGAAATGGCACAGGGATAGTCAGCATAGCCAAATTTGTTTTTCATTTCATTTTAATCAAGTACAGTTTTCTCACTTTGTATCAAGGTGCATGCGCAAGTATGTGAGGGCCTCTGCTGGACATTGAAAGTACAAAATATGCAAGTGTGCTGTGTGTTTCACCATAAATTTATCTAATTTGGTTCATGAACTCGTGTTGCTAATGTAACTGAGTAAAGCGAATGGGACAGTTTATTTTTGTCCAGGGATGCCTCTTGTATTTACGGTTTATATTTAACACAACTTATGTCACTCCCTGCTAAGTTTAACCTGCGCTACACACACACACACACACACACACACACACACACACACACACACGCATCCAAATCCTGTTTACAGCGCCTGGCTGGAGAGTAAGGACCACACAAGCTTATTATAAAGGGATTGAAATCTTTATTTAGCCTAATACAGTACAATGCAACCGTTCACCTTAATCCAGCGTTAACACCGTGAACCCTGGGGCCAAGCTGACTGGCTGACAGCAGTCTAATAGTCAGCACAGGCTCCGCCCCCAGGTGGAGTAAACATTTGTTGCTCCCCCTCTTGTGTTGTGGTTGAGAAGTTTCTACATAAAAAAAAAAAAAAAAAAACACACTCTAACTTAAAGGGGAGGGGGTTTAAAACAAAAGTTTACTATGGTTCCATTTCACGATTAATAACAGAGTAACAACACTTGGTGACTGTTAGTAGGATAGAAGTTTGGTTAAGGGTGTTGGGTCTTAAATATTCAGGCTTGGTTATGGAGAAGGAATGTTTGACATTTCCTCTTTCGCATGGAACATCCCCTAGTTCATGGTTTTCTTTCTTGTGTGTGTGTGTGTGTGTGTGTGTGTGTGTGTGTGTGAGTGTGTGTGTGATGTGGAGGTGCTCCTTAGGCGTTATAGGATGAAGACGAGACGTTGCCACCGTGGCCCGTCCAGTTGGTGTGGATGAAGTGGCCTGGGTTTGACAGCAGTTCATATGTGTGGGCACCAAAGTAATCTCTCTGGGCCTGTGGAGACAGAAATAACATGAAAATCCACTGTCATCCTCATGGAAAGAGGGGACATGTGCCAATTATACCAATACAATTGATTTATAACATTCACACTGTACAGTTCCTGTGTTTACAAACTTGTTTAGCTGCTTCAAGATGTACAGCAGCACACACTGTTAAACATGAGGGATTTAAAGCAACAGGATCCAAACACATGAACATGACAGCTAACGACCCCAAACTACACGTGACATTGTTTAATCTCCTACACTTTGCCATATGTTCAGTGCGTGCATGCGTGTGTGTGTGTGTGTGTGTGTGTGTGTGTGTGTCTTACCTGGAGGAGGTTAGCTGGAAGCATTTGGTGTCTGTAACCATCGTAGAAGGACAGAGCTGTGGTGAAGCAGGGCATGGGGATGCCGTGCTGGATGCCCACGTTGACTGCCCTGCGCCACGACTCCTACAGCAAAGAGCGAGCAAACGGACACGTGATCAGATGCATACCACATGACATTATCTGCGAGAACAAAACGTCAGGAAGTTGTTTCAGTAAAAGAAAAATATAAATAGTCTCAGAAGAGAAGGTTGATAGGTGTTAAAAACAAACAAAAAAAACTGGAATTACTGCCTTGCGGTTGAACGCTTGCATGAAACAGTCAAGTTGTAGTTTACGTCCACATTGTCCAGACTCATGTAATACTTGTAGTGAATGCATTGAAGGAATTAAAATGCATAAAGTGTATTTTTTTTTGGCAAAATGGAAGTTATTGCTACATTGGCATGTATGATTACAGTGAATTTCCAGTAAGAAACAGGAGCACAAAAGACTCATAGTGAGCTTCGTCACACGGTGCAACATTAGTCACCTGAAGTTCAATATCAGCAGAGGAAGTGAGGTGAAAATGTTGAGTCATGGTGCTGAATAATGGCCAGAAAAGTGTTTTGTGACAGTGAAGATGACCTTTAGGATATAAAATGTCATGACTTCATGTTATCCTATTTGATATTTGTGTGAAACATTGCCATAATTAGTGTATGAATTGTTTAGTCATGGCCAAAGGTGTGTTTTCCGAGGTCACAGTGACCTTGACGTTTGACCTCTGACCAAAACCTAATCAGATCATCCTTGAGTCTTGAGGTGTTCCTGGGATATTGTGCTCACGAAAATGATGTGCTGATGGGCAGACACCCCAAAAACATCCTCTGGCCACGGCTGTCACCAGGCATAAAAAAACAAAAACAAGAACACCACAGCAACACCCCCAAAAGGTCACCGGTACTGTGGCTTCATTTTATTAATTTCTAAAAGAGGAAACAACTGGTTTTGTGTGTCTTTGTTAACATGACCACATCACCACTTCCTCCTTGCTCCTACCTGGCAGTCCTGCACGGCGTTACTGAAGAAAGAGTCCAGCAGCAAACTCTGCAGCTCAGTGTCTCTGTCAAACGCCTCCTTGATCTTGCCCAGGAAGACACTGAGGAGGGGAAAGCACAGCATTAGCCAATCAGAAAATACAGGAACCTTTGTTCACATCTTGCTCAAAATAACCGGTCCTATCATTAGGTGACATGTACAAAAAAAAAAAAAAAGATCTCATATTCATTCAATTTAACCTTTTAGAATGTAGCCAGACTTCCATTAAAACAATCATACTGCTATTTGACATGCCTGTTTGCTGTAGCTTGGCCACACACTGCAGGCATTCATCGTGGAGTGTTATATTTGCTTTAGGTTTATGCAATATCTCCACCCGGTTGCGTACAGACGGCCAGTCTCAGAATGAGAATTTCCCCATTCCTCTCTCTGTCTGATTTTCCAGGAAACATGATCTTTTCTATTATGCACCTTTCTCTTTCCAGAATTGCAACAGCAAAAGAGAAGCAAATACTTCCTTTCATGGTCTACACAGTGGATCTTTTCTTGGAGCCTCATTTTAAGGAAGAGGTAGGCGTACTACTCCTTATGTGTTTTAATGTTTTTTTCTTTGACTTATTAAAAAATACAGTCAGATGTGCATAAAATAAGTAGTAGCATTAGCATTTTTTAAAACTAAAGCTCTAAAAACAGTGAGTATTGTGGGGAGATCACGTTGTAATCACAGCAATACAACGCTGCTCCTGGCACTCATTACTAAAATCTTTTGCTTCTCAGAGATGCATGACCACAGTTTTCACCATCAGTGTGAAAGAGCTGCGTTGTGTTGACAGAAGGTTGCACAAGGCGGCAGCAGGACGAAATGTGCTCTGATATGACGACACGCGAGGTTCACTGTACCTTCGGATGATGCAGCCGCCTCTCCACATCAAGGCGATGGCACCGTAGTTGAGGGCCCAACCGAACTCTTTAGCTGCCTGTCGGAGGAGCATGAAACCCTGGGCGTAGGAGATGATCTTAGAGGCGTACAGGGCCTGGAGAAAACACAAAATGGTTCAAAATGATACAAAATAATTTGAAAACTGTCTCATCAAAAAATTATTCTACATTCATAATGGGTGGCCTTGGGACAAGCACCTATAACTAGCTGTTGGCTGCCATCTTGCTTATGAAATGTTTGTGGTCATAGTTTCAATCTAATCTAAGAGCATATGAACATCACTACACTTTACCCTATTGGATATTTTGAAATCAGAGTTCAAAACACACAAATGATAAAACAGAAAGTCTGCCATCCCTGCACCAATTTAGTGTATCATCTCATCTTGTCACAATAACCAAATTTTCAGTACTGTGTAAGTATCACTGCAGAAGATTAAAATACTCAATACTCAGTTTGGAAATATTCAGTATTTTAGCCAAATGTGTTCTGCTGGCTGAAATTCAGCATCACATTATTAGGACATGTTCACATAATCTGGAATAATCAGACAAAATAGGACGTGGACAGACAGAGCCACAGTTAACGCAAAATTAAGAGTCAAACAGCTGAAAACATCCAGCAGCTATAAGTGCTCCACCAGGGCTGTGACAATATGCATTTTTTCTTACTGTGGTGAAACAGCAACATATACTACATCAATATCATATCGATATTGTACTAGATATCATCTCGTTTTTTTTGGGCACTGTAATATCACGATATGACGTTGAATAAGCAATTCCATGGACTAAACTTGCCTTGAGGCTCCAAGTATGGTGTATGCCATCAGACACACACTGAATTGCAAACTAAACAAAGACTATAGAGATCCAATGTAAAATAAACATTTATTTTTACGCAAAGTATTGTTCATTACAAAAGCCTCAGTAGCTTGCTATAGCTTGAAACAAACATCTTGAATAAGAAATTTGGTTCCTACAGGCGTAAGTGTTGTCTTTAAGTTAGAGAGGAGAAGCGTGCACATCCATTAAACCTCTGCACACTGTGCAAGTAGCCCCCAATAATGGCAAAGACAATGTTTCGATCTCAGAGAGATCTTCGACTCGTTGTTCTGTGTCACTGTTGCCTCATGATGATCTCCCTGTGATCAAAACGTCGTCTTTGCCATTGACTAACTGGCAGCTATTTATACAGTGCATGGATGTCTCCCTTTTTCCTCAGTAAGTGTTGACTTTTCCTGCTTTTTAACGACTGCATTTCAGTAAAGGGATGCATTTTTATGGACTTAGACTGTCCTAGCTGTTCTATTAATTGCTCTGCTACAATAATCAATATGAGTATTTGGTCAAAGTTATTATGATATTTGATTTTGTCCATATCGCTCAGCTCTGCCGTACCACATATGTAGTGACGCGTGTCCTACCTTTCTGATGTCCTCCAGGAAGGAGGCTTTGTCACCACTAAACTTGACCCCCTGTGGCCCTGAAAGGCTGCGGCTGGCCTCCACTCTCTCATCCTTCAGAGAGGACAAGCATCTGGCAAAGACAGCCTCCCCTGAGACAGAGAGAGGGGTGTGTGGGGGGGCAAAGAGGGATGACGAGGTTAGCTAAGTGAGTACATCACATGTTGTAGGAGCTGTATACAACAGCTGTGAGCTGCCCAAACAGGAGAAAAGACAAAACTGAGCAAACGGTGATGTAACGTGGACTAAAATTTGTCTGAATAAATGATTTAATATGCTATCGTTTAGGGTGCCGGAAGCCAGTCCCATGCCTTGCCCACTGTATATTACTTACATGGTAGCCAGCTCAGTGCCATGCCACAACTGACACCATGCCAAGATAAATACTAGCAAAGGTTCTGCATGACTCAGCAGTAGTAATGTTACTGTAAAAGCAGGGCTTACCACATTAATAAAAGTAGAATTACCTTGCCACTGCAAAAAAGATAAGACACCAAAAACAGCAGGGTAAGCATGACTTGCAACAGTGCTACAGCTAGATGATGCAACCGTGAGAGGGCGGGGAAACGGAAAGGAGGGGGAAAAGCCAAACAGTGAATCCTATCCTGGTGTGGAATGTCATCCCCATAGTGAGCAGGAATCCACACTCTAATACTGTACCGGCCTGTCTGTCTGCTCCCCATTCCAGGACACACAGACAGGCACAGCTCTCACACAATGGGGTCTTTTGTACCGTCTCTATCTGATGACAGTGGCTCTCCGGCACTGAATAACAAGGCCGGCACAAAGAACCATCAAATATCAAAATCTGAACAACTGTGGCAGCAATTCAGGATGTGTGATGGGCAAATTGGCTGCAACATTTCTGCTGCAAACTATCTCATGTTGTGAAATGCATACCGCCAATATCATCACTGCGCACTCCGGGAAGCTGTCTGTGTAGAGACGTGTGCTCTCCTGAGTGTTGAGATGAAGGCAGCTTTGCCCTGGATTAATCTCACTACCTGACCTCCAGCTTGCCCGTGGCCATTTATGAAACAAACCGTCATACAGTCACAGCAAAGGCCAAAGCCACGGAGAGGAGTATCACAAATCCTCCTTATGTCACTTCAGATGAGCAGGCCACTAGCAAAGCCTTCAATCTGCTTAGGAGCAGCCAGACATCGATCACGTTCCCTAGAAGAGGTTCACTGGCCAAGCCGAGTGTCAGCTAACAAACAAGGCTAAACATTAGCCCCACAACTCTGACCAAGAGGCCTGCACGTGAATTAGTGTGTTGACATCATGTCTAACTCTTTGCAGTTGTGAGGTAACACCTTTTGCCAAGTCACTATGACAAATGGAGTTTACTGAAAGCAGACAAGAACTGGAGAAAAAAAGAAATCAGATACTTCCTTGTCTGAAAATTACTTCCTCTTACCAATCAAAGTGACAGGTGTGCCATACTCAAGGGCTGAGATGGCAGTCCACTTCCCTGTGCCCTTCTGACCAGCGCTGTCTCTGATCTTTGGCAGCAGATGTGTGCCGTCAGAGTCTCTGTATTTAAGGATGTTGGCTGTGATCTCAATCAGGAAGGAGTCCAGCTCTGTCTTGTTCCAGTTGTTGAACGCCTGTGGGGTTCGACCGCAGTGTGATGAAATAAGGTCAGACAAGTTATTTCATCATGACCATCATGACATGAAAACTGGTGGTGAGAATGGATGCAGGGCTGATTCTGTCCCTATCACAGGCTCACCTGTGCCATCTCATCGTGGTCCATACCCAGAACATCCTTCATCAGGTGGTAGGCCTCACAGATCAGCTGCATGTCTCCGTACTCGATACCATTATGGACCATCTTCACAAAGTGACCTGCACCCTCGTCTCCTACCTGTCGAAGAATGCAAGCATATGAACAATATAATCATTATAAAACTTACAGCACATCAACCAATCAATACGGTAGGCACAACACTCACAGAGTTCTCCACTCACCCAGTCACAACATGGCTCTCCTGTTCCGACCTTGGCAGAAATGCTCTGGAAGATGTCTTTAATGTGTGGCCTAGAAACAGCACAAGTGTTCACTGTGACGCTCTTATGGAAAGCAAGCAATGTGGCTTTGTTAGGAATTTACAATAATGATCAAATGTCCGGTGCATTGTTAAAATCAGAGTACACTTGTGTTTGGATGTGTATAAATATGCCTCGTGGCCTGCATTCAACATTAAACTGTCAATTTCAGGATTTTTAATTTTCACAAAGAGCTGTGTGGCTCACCATGCCTCTTTATGTCCCCCTGGCATCAGTGAGGGTCCATAACGGGCCCCCTCCTCTCCACCGCTGACTCCACTGCCCACAAACAGCAACTTCTTCTCCTTCAGACTTTTGCACCGCCGCTACACATACACACACACACAAATATAGACAATAAGAATACCTCTGCTAGGAAATAACAACTAGTTTTTGCCAAGCAGTAGTTCTCATTGACTTACTGTTGTGTCTCTGTATTCAGAGTTGCCACCGTCGATGATGATATCCCCGGGCTCGAGAAGAGGAACCTGAGGAAGAATGAATGGAGAACAAGGCGGTCAAAATCAAAGCATCACATTAAAAGAACTGAATATCAAAGCAGCGCTCTTTGTCTCAGCTGATGGTCCGGTGGTTGCAACACAGTTCAGCTCATGAGAAACAACAGGCCGCTGACCAGCTTGTCGATGAAGTCGTCCACAGCCTGACCGGCCTTAACCAGCAGCACAATCCTCCTGGGCTTCTTCAGCTTGGCCACCATGTCCTCCAGAGACTCCGCCCCGATCACCTTGGTTCCCTTGGCTTCATTCTGCAGGAAATCGTGCACCTTGGACACGGTGCGGTTGAAAGCACAGACCTGTCGGACGGAGAACATGGAGCAAGTTCAGACCGCTTGTCGAAGCAGAACAGACACACCAAACTCATTAAGCGCCATACATACAGACGGTATAACTCATGATCTTACCACAAAGCCATGGTCGTTCATGTTCAGGATGAGGTTTTGGCCCATGACAGCCAAACCAATCAGTGCAATGTCTGCTCTGTGGAGGGAGGCATAATCGAATTAATGATGGGCTGCTGCAGGGGCGTCTGGGCTAAATAACAAGCAACCACAAACTCTCCTCACAAACATACTGCAGAGTAAAGATGGGGGGAAAAAAATCTGTGTGGCAATAATATATTCATACACAAACGCCAGGTATCAATATTGTGTCTCCAAGAATCAATGCAAGTTTTTATGACAGAGTTGGTCAGCCTGTCTGCTTGACAATCCCATTTAACTTAACTGAGATGAACAGAATGAAAACTTTCTCTTATAAGATAAAACAGGTGCTGACTAAGTTTTCCTTTGGAGATATAATCTGCAGTTAATGTCAATATATCGCAATACATGGTATCGCAATACTCAGCATATTGCAAAATGTTTAAAAATCACAATAAGGCCATATAGTGACATAATTATTGTGATAATATCGTATCATGGGGCCCCTGGTGATTCCCACACACAGTTGATTGTGTTTCTAACTTTTTTTTTTTTTTTTTAAACACCTTATAAGATATAAATTTGAAACCAAAGATTTAATTGTGGTTTTCTATTTTTTTTAACTACAAGGAAATGAATGCACACACTTTAAAATTGCAAAGACAAAATAAATAAATAAGTAAAATAAAAAATAATAATATTGCTTGTAACGGTTAATGTCCGCCGGCGTTACCCAGAGTTCAGAGCGACTCTCCAGCAGGGACTAGAGAGGTTGTTCATCCCGTTCAACTTCCATTAGATTTAAATTTTAACTGTCATGTCACACACGTTGCTAATGAAACACTGCAGTGCCTGGCTAGCTACAAAAAAGCTGGTCAGCTCTCTTTAAGACGACCGGGCTGCTAAAAAGTAAAAAATCACGAGGTGCGGAGGAAAGTGGCGCACCACAACAGCCAGAGAGGAGTGTGGCGGCGTAATATCAGCCACATTTGGGAGAAAAGGAGATCTAAACATGAAACGAAAACGCCAGCGGGAACTTACTCAGCCATGGTGCTCGGTGTGTAAAGTCTCCGTCTTCAAATGACAGTGGAAGTCACACACCGAGGGACTTTTCTTCAGATTTTCTCGCTACTTCCTCGTTGGGCTCGCTTGACAGGAGCTGCGAGCGGAGCGTCACCTAACCGTCACACACCATGTCAGCCAATGAGATCATGGCTAACACGCTGACGCCATGTCATGCGAGCTCTCATTGGTCCAAACAGACCTGAAGAGAAATCCATTCTTCTATTGGCTGGAGCCGCCGTCACTCAGCAGGTCAGTACACACACACCCACAAGGAAACGCGCACCGTGATCTCCTAACATTTCTTTATTAGTTTTTGTTTGTTTGTTTTTTCCTTTACATTTTGTTATTTGTTGTTCGTTGTAATTTATTTTATATTATTTGATGCTGAAGTATATTTACAGCCACTTTTCCAATGAAAAATGTGTGTAACATGTTTACTTCATGTACTTGAATTATTTAATCATATAAAGGAGAGGAAAAAAGGTGAATATTTGCAGCCACACACATTTAATGATAATGCTGTCAGTTTCAGTGTACCTTCAGGTGTCTGTATTTTCTTTTTATCACTTAATCATCCAGTAAATCACTCTAAAATGTAAAATCAATGAAACTGAGAATTTAAAAATGCCAATAATTAATCTAAAGTGCCATAATATGTCTATTTGATCACTTTAAGTGGGCCATAAGGTTGAATACTAATTCTGTTTTTGTAATTTTAATTCTCATGCTGGCAGGGAAGCAGAGTTTAATTCCTGAGAAAAGAGAAATGGACAGGATTGAGTTGTAGCATGAATGTTAGAGATGTGCACGAAGGAGAAGACCAACAGGGATTGTTTGTTCTGCTAATGCACAGGTTGTACTTTTATTGTTGCCTCATTCACTAAACAGTTCAATGGTGCAAGATTACCATACACAGAATTAGGATATCTGCATGACACGTCTAGGCTATACAGCGAATGGATTATAATTATTACAAATACAGGAAACATATTTACATTTTTAATTCAAGCCCCATACAACACAGATATTTACAAAATAAGTATGAAAATGAAACCAATCTGACAAATAATGTACAGTGTTAATGTCTTGGTTTTGTCTTTTTTTTATATTTTATTTTTTAAATTTTTTTGGTGAACAAATCCAAAGGGAATGCAGTTAACAGATATTAATTGTCAGAGGGGGAGAAGATGCAAAATATCATGGCTAGTTTTGCTTGAAAGGCAGCATGGGAAAGTGTTGAGGTGAAGAAAAACACCAGCACAAACAATAGTATACTGTCATTTTTATCACTAGCTACTTTGTAAGATATTCCCTGATATTAGAAAACAAATGAAATAAAAACAAAAGCCCCTCAGAGTAACCACACTTGTTATAATTCAGATGTCTAGCTAACATGAATGGTGAGGAATAAGTAAATATAATCTTAAAAATCAAAAGCAGACTTTGATTCAAACAGTTTTCCAAGCACAAATGTAACCCACCTGTACAGAAAGAGATGGAGAACAGGTTACATTTTTGTGCTACCCCTCCCTCCCTCCCTTTATTTATTTATTTTTTTTAAAAATGTAAATGATGGAAAAACACAAAGCAACATCCTGATAGTACATTCAACTCTCTCCCAGGTCAGTCTGCGCTGAAAGAGGCTGCCACACCATCGTTTGGTTCAATCTGAGAAGAACTAAACCGCACAGTCTTTATTTGATCACTTAGTTATACCTTTTATTAATATGTGCAAAGAGCTGCAAACTAATATATACATTGCAAACAATAAATACACAATCCAAAATGATATACCTCGGCAAATTAGTTGCTGAAGTGTGAAAATTTTTGCTCTGACAAGTATTCATATCAATATGTTAATATTTTCTCATACATGTCATTGTTGAATACAGTGAGGTTAATGCAAGGTACAGTAAACTTTGAGCTTTGATCAGTGCATAGAAGTCGCTCTGTTCTCTCTCTTTTTTTTTTTTGAGAACTAGTGTCCTAAATGACCGTGCTGTGTTTGTCGAGACGGAAAACACACTTCCCAGAAACCAGCTGCAACTCAACCCAGCAACTTGGTTTGCATTTCTCTGCCCGACAGGTTGGCTGACCCGAGGGCAGCGGCTTTCAGACATTTTCATTCCTCTGAGAAAATGTTTTCCTCTCGTCACATCAGCAAACACTGAAGATGTGTAGCCAATCATCGTCACTCTGTAACATGTGGAGCAATTCATGAACGCTCCCCGGATCTGCAGCGCCTCTGTTTCAACACACCTCAACAAGTGGGCAGAGTACATGAGGCACACGTCTGGTTGGCTGGCCAGAGTTTAATGGTGCCGCTCAAGCTTCCACCAATCACAGAAACAGAGGCACCCTCATTTCCCATAATTTGCTATGACCCAAATGTAGCAGCCACAATTGTACCAGAATGTACAGAGCAAATATTTTCATAAACAATTCTAGAAAAACAAAAACAGCTTTGAGCATATTTTGTAACTTTGATGCTACTTCCCTATGGTAAGCCTTCCGAGTTATGTTCAACCCAAAATGCACAGCTATCCAGTGTAGCCTTGATATGTGCTCCCTTATCAGTGTTCCCTTATGCACCTCTTGCACTCGAGATGGTGCTGTAAGAAATGATCTCGGGGACTGATCTGCTCTCGTCTTGCTATAGTTGTGTTAATGTGCAAAATAAGATTAAACACCAATATAGCCAAGATAAAACTTAAGAAATAAATGCCCTCTTTTACATTTCATATCAAACTCCACTGTGGAATAACCGCATAATAATACAAAATAATCAACAATGTTAATAAAACTTAAAAAAAAAATCAACCCAATAAAAGTTAGCTGAGTTAAGAGGTTTAGATTCAAGAATGCAATAAGAAAAAAACAACAAATGGAAATCTACGGTGCATCAGTCCACCCTGTTGAATAATAATGACTTCAGAGATAATACCTGACACTTGCACTGACAGTGAATGGACCCATGGTTCAGGCCTGTTCATAGGTTCCTGTCCTCAAGGCAATGTGCTAGCACCTTCACCTAACCACTACAAGGCTCAAGGCTAGAACATCCCTCCTTCATTCTCTTGGTTCCTTCTGCATATCTTGACTTCAGTATCACCAGTATGTGATGATTAAAAAAGAAAGAAAAAATGAGGAACATGTTAGCGGACGTCGAGGCTCTTTGAACCTTAACACGTCGGTGTAAGAAAAGTGCTAAGAGCTAAAAGATCTGAGAGGAATGTCTTAAATGAAAGGCAACTACCACACTGATCCTAGCACATATGTACAAGTGATATTCTCCTCAGAGTACTGTCCAAACACCACCTCCTCCTCCTCCTTCTCCTTATCCCCTCTGAAACCCATTTTCTTTGAACTAGTTATTTTCCTATTGTTGTTGTTTTTTAATTATAACTGAGCCATACAGCTGAGTTGAAATGGCAAAAAAAGCAGAGACGTATCTGCTGTAGCAGTAACAATCCAATGTCATGTTTTCACTGCTGAGATATAAATAATCCTGATGCATTCTTGTTCATCTCTTCAGTCAGCATGTATTTCTGATGTTGACGTGCATGATCGCAAGTAATCCCTCAATGTGTGACGGCGCTATTGGGGCTGGACCTGGTGTATTTACAGGGATAGGAGAGGGGAATATAACTATCACATGTGTAACAGTGGAAATCCAATGCTGCCGTTAATGTCTCGCTGAGTGGGGACCTTGAGCGATTTTCTGTGTTCACTTTTTGACTCTAAAGGCCAAGTAGGGAGAAGGACGGGGGAGCTAGATTCTACTTTAGGAAGAGGCAACGGCCTAATGCAAAGTCTCGCAATGAGAACAAAAACCTAATAAATCACTAGCAGCAATAATTCTTGAACCAGTCTTGCTTTCTGTAGGAGAGCGTAAACCAATATTTTACTTGGATTTACATGTATTTTTTCCCTTCATCGCTGTATATTTGCATGGTTTTTTTTTTTAGTAGTGAGTAAGCAAACCTGGTCTTCTCCTGAGGACTGCTGCAGTTGTCATGCCGGCACGAAAAAAAAGAAAAGAATCAAAAATAAAACTCCTCTTAAGAGACAAGTAACACTGATAGAGACAATTTTTACAGACAACTGGTAAACTGAAAAATAGTGTCGAGAAGAAACTGTTTCTGAAGAATCGTGCACACACAAGTAGACTATTACAACATGCTACTAGTTAGGGGGCAAGGGAATGACAACAAAGCGGAACAAAAAAAGACCAAAACGTCGTCATAAAAACAAAAACACAAAAAGCTCGGGAGAGAGAGGGGAACAGCTAAGTTGGCAGAGGGCTTTTGCGGGGAGAGAGGGGAGGCGAGTTTTTCAGGAACTGAAACGTTTGTCACTTGAAAGAGACTTAAGCCACAGGTCTACATATAAGAGAAAACCATCAAGAATCACAATGGTTAATAAGTGTTAACACTTGGTATGTTCAAAGGCTTTTCAGAAGAATGGAAGCCATGGTTTCCTGTGTGCGGGTCAACTCAGTTCTTCACTACGCCACTGCGCCTCCTCGCCAACTTGGATCTGTGGGTACAACAGCATTTTAAGTTGTGATGGTAACAAAACACAATTCCCTGAGAACCTGAGTGGTCAGAGCTAAGATTTAGTGTAAGAGAGGTTTTTGCGTACCTTATCGTTCCTGCTAGCAGCGGGTTAAAGGCATACAGCCAGTCGTTCATGTCCTTGTCATTGTTGGCCTGCAGGAGGATTCCTCTGTGTTTTGTGCACACAGCAAATGTGTTGGGAGTCTAGAAAGAAAACAGCAGATATTTGTCAACTGTCCTTTGGTTTTTCAGAGAGTAATAATGAGCCACATTTGGTATGGGAAAGACTTGCAGAGTGATCACCATGCATGCACTGAATGTTCTGCATACTGCATGTGTTCATGAATGTTTTGTAGTGTTTGCCTCTACCGAGGGATGCAAAAACAGTTATACGCTGTGTGAGTGTTCATACTTTATTCAACTACTGTGACTGCCTAAGATACAAGAGTCAGCTTGACAGCTAAAATGTATACCTTGAGCATGGCCTGCTGGTCTTCACTGTATTCCACCTGTGCTGTGGACAGGTTGAGGACACCCCGCTCCACTGGGTCCTTGTCGCTGTTGTAGATGAAGACGTAGGGCCGGCGTACAACCACAAAGTGCTTCACCCATGAGTTGGAGCGTGGCTCCATGAAGCTCAGGAAACCCTTCTTAGACACGACCGATCTTGTGGGAAATGAAAAGACAAAGAGATTATTTTTATGTTAATTACAAAAAACTTTGCTCTGGGAGTGCTCATTTTTGTGAGGAAGTATGAGATCGATACAGTTTACTTCTAGTTGATTTCAGTGGTTAAAAATCAGTTCATAGGCTGCAGAGTGTATCTTTTTTTACACCAAACATAGCAGCACTCACCCTGGCCTCATCTCTTCAATATCAGGCACCAAGTTGAGGAACTCATTCTTGCCGGCTCGTGCTAGATAAGAGGTCTCCAGGGTGGGCACCATGGGGAAGTTCTCGTAGTCTGAGCAAGAGGGGCTGGAGGCACGGGAGCTGTTCTCTGGGGTCCTTAAGAACAAAGCACACCAACAAAACATAATGTTGACATACTATAGCTAGTAACAGTTGTGAAAATCCAAATCAAAGAAGACCTTATGAAAATATACTGTGTTTTGACTTTGGAGGCAAGCTTTGTTTCATGTAGAAGGTGGTGCAAATAAAGAATTACTGGTCTATAATGACCACAGAAATGAAGAGTTTGAGTTGAGTTATGCAAGACTTACTTCTGGTCTAAGGAGCCACAGCGGGAATCAGAGAGAGATGGGCAGGTGGAGGAGGGGGTGAGGGTGGCGCTGCTGAAGCTGGTCACTGACGGGTCGCGTCCCATTGGTGAGATATCAGACAGCTGGGGGAAACAACAAGAGAATACACTGGCATCTGTTTCCATGGCAAACATTACAAAAATAATTTAAAAAAAAATGTGTGACACAAAGTCTTTTTTGTGTTTAGTTTTCTTTCCTCACCTTGCAGTCACTGATACTGTTGCACACCTGATTGTATTCACTGTTGAAGGTGTGAGTCAGGAGGCGCAGGCACTACAACAAAAATCAAAGGAGAGTTCAGTGAGTTCATGATAGAAGAGGGGACGCTTGCTGCAACTGTTTATTAATTATGCAATGCCTCTACCATCAAAATGTGCCAGAGAAAAGTTCTTCACTATGAATATTGTATTCACCGAGCAGAAAGCATGAAACATCTTGAACAGGTTGCCAGCCCATCGCAGGGCTACATATTAAACCAATGTAAATATCCCATCGCACCCTACCCCATGTTACATGAGCTGCTCTCACCTTAGTGGCCAGCTCCTTCTCGCGATCCACCAGGCTCTCGATGTCAGCCGAGTCGTAGCCACTGCTCTCGCTTGGCGTGATGGCACTCTCAAAAGTGGTACTAGAGATCTGAGAGGAGATGGACGTGGAGGTGGACAGGGTGCCTGAGCTCATGCTGGGTGACAGGGACTCGCTGAGGGACTTGGCGGTAGGAGCTGTTCCTACAGGGGCTGCTTCTCCCAGCTTCTCCCTCAGCAGCAGCAGGTGGCGGGTCTTCTCCACCTGGACCATGGAGAAGTGCAGGGCTTGGTTAGAGTCAGGCTTTTCCATGAATAAGTAAAGCATTGCCACACTCTGTTAGAGACACACCTGGAGTGCACGTGGTCAGAGTTATATTATTGCAGGCAAAATGGTGTAACTGTGGTCAAAATATTGGACATATTTGGAAGTGATGCCCCACCTGAACACTGAATAATATGGAATGTACAGCAGTTACACATGCACACATCTGTGCAGGATTAGCCAAGTTGTGGATACTACTGGTTGTGGTTTTGATGATTTTGAGAACACACCTCATGCAGCTGCTCCATTTTCTCCAGCTCCCATTGGTGCTCCAGGATGAGACTGTCTCCTCGGGGCCTCCAGCCAGCCAGGTTTTCCTCTCCACGCACATACGCCACTGATGTGTCCAGGATCTTCCTCCTCCTCCGCTGCATCCCTGCCAAGGACAAAAACACACAGTAGCATTGAGAAGGAACAAAGATGTGCCTGTACTTTACCCAGAGACATTTCTCTTGGTGGTGTTGTAGATCTAGACAGCTCACCTGGGCTCCCAGTGTCAGACATCTTACACAAGCTCAGCTCGTAGATGCCAGTGACTCGATTGCTGCAAAAGAGACGGGAGGCTTTAATAAAGGGAACTGTGTGATCTATCAAGTTTCAATTTAAACATCATGTGAACTTCAAAACATGCATCAGAAAAGGAAGAAACACACACAATTAGTGAAATGCTAACCAACATGGGTCAATCAAATTTTGAAGAAAGAAAATTTGCAGCAAACTCACAGCAACCCTAATGGAGGCATCGTAGACTAACAGAATGTTTTTCTTTTTTTTTTTTATTCGATGAATCTGAGCATTGGAGCTATGAGTCTGCGGCAACTCTTCTTTGTTGGACTTTGCACATGGATGGACAAGAAAACTGCTTAATCAACAGTACTGACACATGTTGAATGTCTTTAATTGGATAATAAAAATGGCTATAAAATGAATACCAGTCAGGGGTTTTGGAGTATCCACTGCCAAAGAGGTTCCTCAGGGACCGAGGAGGTGAGATCTTTGCATCTCGGGAGTAGAAGACCATGCAGATATCTTTGGTTATAATGGCAGGCTGGATGCAGTGGTCAAGCTGTGGAGAGGAGACACAGCAGGCATGTCAGCCATTCAGAACATTAACTTACAGAGCTTGACAAAGACATGATGCTAAATGGAGCGATCACTCACCTCCAGATATGCAGACAGGGTCATGTAGATCTTCTCTCCATAAGGAGTAACTCGGTTGAGCAGGAGGGAGTTGTGCAGGGAGCTGTCCCACACAGCCTCGAAGCGGTAGAAGGTCCTGAAGAGATAAAGCAAAGATTTGTCAGCTTAAAACAAACAAGCAAATATCTTGTGTGAGTACCTTAGTGCTAGTAATGTCAAACAACATAACAGCTAACTGCAGAAAAGCATCACATAAGTTTGTAGGGATTTGGATGTGTACAGTATCTGTGATTAAACTATATGTCACCACAACAAAAAGAGGGCTTGGTCACAGTGCATGATTTTGTAAAAGGAGACTAAAAAAACATGTAGCTGTCCAGATATTATTCTGTTGTTGTTGACTTGTGAACACCCCTTGGAGATTAAATAGTTAAAAGTCTGCAGTGACTGAAGGGTCCCTGTGTCACACACTAGTCCCCAGTGATGACAGGATGTGAGGAAACACACTGAGGTGAGACCTCGAGAAGAGTTACATCACGAGCAAGAACCACACTAGTTAGCAGAGTGTTGAGAAATGTTTTGAAAGCTTGGTACACTCGGGGAAATGACATGTACAGAGCCATACTACAGCTATAATATATACCATTTATAACAGTAAAACAAAACAGCCTGTATTAAAAATCATGTCTATCCCACTCAAATTCAAAACAATCAAATTAACAAATAGCATATAAAATATCATGATTAATTTTACAGTATTGCATTAGAAACAAGCTCAAGGAATAGTGTGATAATTCCTCCAAGTCAAACAGACATCTTTGCTGATCTATAAATGAAAAGGATACATCAATTTTCCACAGTATAATGCTAGATTGTTTAACTGATCTGAGCCTGTCAACTCTCCAAGATGAACGCCAGAGATAGGCTCTTACAGTTCCTGTTTTTGGCAGCAGGGGGCACTGTTACCTAAAGACTGCCTGTCTGGCTCTGTCCATTGATCTATTGTCCTATTGCTGGTCAAAGTGTGAAACAGCTGAGGGAACCCATTTGTGGTTTGGACTGGGCTGTACCATTCAGCAAAGGAGAATTACCAAAAAACACAAGCTACCACAAAAAGGGTAGCATATGCATAAAGGACTGCCTTTGGCACTGGTCCATAAATCATTCTGCTATGTAATTTACTACTGTTTTTTTTTTTTTTTTTTTTTTGAAGCGCTAATTACTGTTAGGAACAAAGGCAGCCCTAATGCAAATGCTGGAAAAATAAAAGTAACAATGATAAAGAAATGGTGGGAAACGTATTGCTATAACTCTACAGTACTAAGGAGAGCCATAAAGGTCTTTCATAGAAGGAGCTTTATGTTCTCTGGTTGCTGGTACCTAGCAATATCCTTATCAATAGAAAGCCTGAGCAAAATCAAGAGTCCAGTTGCAGCAGGAGGAAACAGGGTGCACAGAAAAAAAAACAGAGAGAGAAGCAGAAACAGTCAGGCAGCAGTGGAAACAATGGAGCAAATTAATAGAGAAATTAACAGCAGTGGAAATGGAAATGGTCATGGAATGATTCCAGTGTGCATTCAGTAACAGAGAAGTGAATACATTCATACACGTGACTACAGGATATTGCCACATACTGTTTCTAAACTGTGAGTGCTTCTGAGACCAAGAAACCAGCCATGTTGCAATGATGTGATTGCAGCAGTATAAAATGGTTTGACTTGTTTTCTTGTTTGCTGCCTTGCTTTAAAAATGTGGTTGTGTCATCATAACTCCATATTGAGAAACGGCAATGACAGTAAGCCACATGAATGCCTTACAAGATTATTAAGTCTTAATACATTTAAATGGCTGTATGAAATGTACTCTGTAGCATTTGAAATTGTGTTTTAGGCAGCCAGGGTGTTGCTAATCTAAAGACAGTGAGGACACATGTCCTACCTGTTGGAGTTGTGGGATGACTTGATGTTCTTGGCGGAAATTATGTTGAGGGACAGGACAGCGTCAGCGGCGCTCTCATCCACCTCTGCCTTGTTCCTGATGCGACCTGGTTGGGCACAGAGAAACATAATGCATGAATTGTGACCTCGCTGACCTAGTACAAAGCCAGATTTATCTGTGTGTGTGTGTGTGATACATGTATATGTGTTGAGACATAGGGAAGATTGAAGGTTATTTGCTCATGTATCTGTATGTATATCTGTAATTTGTGGTATGGTTATCTGGGTGTTTCTGTATATATGCAGGCTGTGAAACCAAATTTCCTGCAGGACAATAAAGACTATATCTATTTATCTAAATATCTATATCACTGCTATCAAAAAAGCTCAAATTATTTTGACTGAGTTAGATCAGCAGTGTTGGTTGCAATAAACTATTCTGTAAACAAGACCATCAAATTCAATACTCACAACAGTCAGCATATCCTTCTACAGCCATTTATTCTGTCAAAATGTCCTTGAGCAAGAACTGAACACATGCCTGCTCCCTCATTACAAGTTGCTATGGATTGTGCAGCAAGTAAATTACTGAAATGTAATGACTTACAGCTATAACCTGTTTAAAGAGAAAGATGGCTTGAGGTGAAACAGACTCAGCATGCGTAAATAAACTCCTCAAACTGGTATCATAACTGAGAGCTGTGCACTATGTTATATATATTTTTAGTGCTGGCAACACAACTCAAATTTCCTCTGGGGTGATAAAAGGTGTCATATCATATTATCATTACATTTGTTGATCTTGTTGTGTGAATAAGGAGACGGTTACACAGCAACATGCTGTTATCTCACACTGTGATATTCGGATGTGCGTCAACAGTGTGGGAACAGTGTGTTTCTTCTTCTCTGGTGCCTGCTTGCTGCAGTGAAGTAGAACAAGTAATCCCTGAGGGCAGAGTACTCACCCACGACCAGCTCACGGACGTCCTTCCAGTGGAGCTCGCTGCCTTTTTCATGGATGAGAGTCACTGTGATCCTCCGTTGGATCCCCTACAGCAACGATGACAGGAGCTTAGGACTGGACAAGACCACAACTACAACAAAATTAAGTTGCTTTTAAACAGCCTAATGTAACATATACTAATAAAAGAGAAACAGATTTGGCCCAACTGTTTTTGTAAGCTGAGAGCAAAGGCAGAAATCTGAATTTGTCCACTGATTAGCAAATTCATTTATAGATGTAGTGACTGATGTGGATGAGTAATAGGAAATGGATGGTGCTCCAGTACCTGGTGCAGTAGGTAGGTGCCATGGCAGGGCAGTCCTCCACTATGATCCACTACAGCTGGGATGTACCTGGTGGAGGGAGGGAGGTCGTACTGAGACAGGGAACTTAATACGTCATATACTCAATACTTAATATGTTTCATAGTATTCTTCATGTACACTTGATGAGTTGGACTTCAAAATACAACATCCATCATTTCAAAAACAGTAGATACCTACTCAGATTTGAAACTAAAAGCATTATGATTGAATTCTATTCAATTTTATTAGATATTTTGAACCTTGTACTTTAAAACAGTGACACCTTGAGGATCTGATCATGTGTTTTTAAAAACAACATCAGGATATTTTTGTTAAAGTTAGATATAACTTTCTAATAGTGTCCATGTATTCCTGTGTGTGAATATGAGTATGCGTTAGGGCTGGGCAGACAAGAGACACACAAGAGATTTTTGATAAACAATCAGTAGTCATGTGGATATGAAGACTGAGCGGCCAGAGACAAATAACAGAACAACTAGAACAGTCTAATGAGTTTAGAAAAGCCTTTAAAACCAGGAAAAGACATCACTTATGCCAAGATATTACGATATCCCAAATCCTAGATGATATCTAGCTTCATATCACTTTATCGATATATATTGCTGACATGTCACCCAGCCCTAATACGGGTGTGTGTGAATGTGTGTATATGTGTGTCCACCTGTTTGCATGTATAGACACTCACTCTCCAGTGGGCTCCAGCTCGCTGATCTCAAACCAGACCAGCAGGTCATACTTGCTGACACACTGGCCCAGGTTGGACTTGGTAATGGTGTTCACCTTTGTGGCTGGAACTAATATGTAAACACAAGAACCATGTAAGACAAACAAATTTATGTAGACTTTCAGAGGGGAGAAGTGAAGAAAAAAAGCATGGACATGCGTGGCCTTTCTATATTCACTGGATTAGTAAATGGAGACTGGAAATGTGATGACTGTGGAAACCTTCAGAGCGGATGATGATATAAATGCATTTCTGAAACGGGATACTGAGCTATTAGCCTACAAAAACACAATAAACGAAATCTAACTGATCTGTCATTATAAATTCCATTACCACTGAAATAAGCAGGACACACAACCACAAGGGAAATGACTATGACACATCATATTCAAAACCAACAGTTGCATGTAGTGAGGTGCTATGAGGAGCTAAATCACAGATTACACCAGCGGTGACAGCACCCTGCTGTCTGACACATCAGGATTATGTTTCTGTTGAAACAGCCTAATCTCTCAGGCAGGAAGCCAAATATTCTATATGCCTTCAGTAGTGTTAGATATGACTGACATGAATGTGTATTATTCCAAATGAAAAGTAATTGGACTGTGGTAGAGCCTGCAAGGCTTAAGCCTCCATATTCTGCTTCATGCTGTGAATGCAACATCTGTGATATTGCGTGATTATGATACATTTTCTATTTTATTGTCTGACATAAGCCGCAGCATATGCAGCAGATTTGCCTATAGGTGTTGGCTCAGGCAGGTTTCTAAAGTGCAGGACTGTGCTGAATGGACCTAAATAGACTTGCAGCAAGCTGCAGCACACATAACCACTGGGGAGCCATATCTTTATTGGCTATGCTATAGCCTGCAGTCACAAAGCACCACAAGAGCACAGCACTAGTCTAGCAGCTAAAACACAGGTGAAACAACTGCCTGCGCTTTTAGCTACCGGAGTGTCTGCTGTACCAACCATGGTGCTTTGGCACGGTTAGCACAAAGTAAAAGGGTGCCGGGATGATGGGGAAGTGAGAGAGCTGGTCGGCCTTGTCCTCCAGGCTGGCCACTGCAGTGGAGGCCAGGGCGTTGGCATGCACAGACAGTGTGTCCAGCACCTGGCCATTCATATAGCCACTCATCAGGTAGCGGAGCAACTCTATTTTACGGACATGGTCTGGGATTGTGATAATGTGATATGGGGTAATGATAGGAAAGATGGGAAAATTGTAGCAGAGGGAAGATGGAGAGGTTGGGTAGATGAAGTGATGGATTGAGGGGAATGATGAAATGAGGAAAAAAATCCAAAGGAAGCGAGAAATCAAAAGAGAAAAAGTGGAAGGACAGATGAGACATGCTGATAAAACCATGGCAAAAAGAAAAATGTGCTGTAATGGTGGTGAAAGGTACAGAGCAGCCATTTTGCAGCCATGTGGTGCGAAAACTATGAAATCCTTACCTGGCTTCGACAGAGGCATAGGGATCGGATAGTACTTCCTTGATGGTGTAGGAGGACTGTTGGGACAAATGACTCAACATGACATATACTCTCTATTTGTAAAAAGGTCTATTTTTATCAATTTGACTAGGATGAAAGTAACTGGAAAATTATACTAAAAGCTGGTTTATCAAATATTAATTAACATTCTAATAGTAAAACATTCCTCAAAGCTATAACTCCATGGAGGAACAGCTTTTTTTCAATCCTGCTAACCTGATCAGATCCTGGCCAAGATGGTGCAGAGGGTGCTGCTGGTAATGGCCGAAAACTTCAAACACAATGGGCTTGGTCTTGATGTACTCAATGAAGGACTCTGTCACCTCCACTGAAATCTGTTCCACAGCAAACACAGGACAACAGAGCAGGAGTGGTCAAAAATTATAAATGCACACATACATTGTTATATTGTTAAAAGTACACAGTGTGCATGCTCACATTCTGGACATGGTAAAAGCCCAGAGGAGCTCCTTTGCCCGTGTTCTTCAGAGGCTCAGTGGAGAAAGCCTCATCATGACGATGCAGGAAACTGAGGACAGAAAAGGAACGTGTTATATGTGACCGGGATGACTGTGATTCTAAATAATCTGCATGCTCATGCCTGACTTTGATAAACTTTGATAAAGTTTTTAGCTGATAACTTCTCATTGCTCTTGTTGTACTATGTTAGCAATATGAATGTGTTTGTTGTTTTTTGAATGTTACTGAGTTCACTGTGAAGACATATCAGTATCAGCAGTGCCTTTGATTTTTAATTTGATAATGTGCTTACTGGTATGGCTGGATTAGCTTAAAAGATTCAGTGTTAGAGTTTTTTTAATAGAATTTTTCTATTGTAATAATATTACAACTGCTATGTTGTAGAGTCCTGTGTCTCCCCTTTATGATAGTTAGCTGTTGATATGCACCAAACACTCATTTCTTCCTTTCACAGTTACAATTATTCACAGACATATCGAGGAAGACAGACAAAGAGATAGAGGGAACAGTGCGCCAGACAAATCTGTGGATAAATGTATTTGTTTTTATGCAGTCCCTGATCTAAGACAATTTTCTCAGATGAGAGACAATAAATTAACTGTGAAATTGATTGTACATTCTGATAAGTCAGATATATATTACTTCTGACACATGCTGTACTGCAAAGCTTTGATATTTCTGGATGATTTTGACTCACTTGAACTGGCAGAAGATGTCGGCATATTCAGGCAGGATGCCACTGGCCTGGAGCACGGTCACACGGAAGGTGAAGATGCTGCCCACCTCCAGCTGGCCTGCCAGACCCTCGCCACGGCTCAGCTTGGTCTCCACCACATTACCCAGCTTCAGATCTGAAGAAAACCACAGAGGCGAGTTAGCGTTTGAATCAGGATTTATTGGAAATAACCTGCCGTTGAACTTGGCTTGCTATTGTGCAATATAATCTGCATATGAATGCGTCGCTGTACACAATACAATCACTGCTGGTTTATGCACAAGTTTTCAAGCTCTTGATTTGTAGAGCACACTCTGCTGTTCACTCATCAAGCCGCCTTTGTACAGATTCCTTCACAGCCCAACCACAAATTATTGCTTCAAACTCATTTCCATAACTAAGCTGCTATCCCCCGTATGTCTCACAGTGTGTATCAAAGTATTTTAAGTCCTCCTTTGCATGCGACAGGACCATCTGCCCAGCGTGTTTCCCACTGGGCTGTGAGGTCTGATATTTACGAGTGAAGAGGTAAGGGTCTGGCAGCCATACCCATGTCATTGATTCTGTTGAGCTCCTCCGAGGGCGTGATGACCTCTGAACTTTGACCCTGACCCTCCACAATACGCAGCTCCTCAAGGGACAAGCCAGAGCGGGTCATAACCGTGGAGGGAAAGTCATTCTGATTGGATGGAGGGAAAGAGGAGGGGAGGGACATTAGCATATAGCTGGCAAAGAGAAATAAAAATGTCAATCAAACTTCCACCTGTAGAAGAAGATGTGTTCAACGATATTTGTTCAACACTGAGAATAAAAAAGGTAAAACAAACCCTGCATTTATTTATTCAGATTTTTGGATACAATAGGGATGCTAAGCAGATTCTTTAACAGATAGAAATCTGCAAAAATACAACTTCATCTTTAACCCCTGTGCTGATATCGTTGTTTTAACCCAAAGACTGCACCAAACAACAACAACAACATAAAAGAGTGTGTCATCAAGTCTAAAACTACGAATGTCTGACTCAGGGCTTACCTTTTTGAAGTACTCATCATCAAAGGAGATCTTGGCAGTTCCTGACTGTCTCACTCCTGACCCGTAGTCGGGAGCCTCCTCATCAGCTACAGAGGGAGACAAGTCATCCTCTCATCACAAACTATCAGACGCAGAGCTGACTAAAATCGTCAGAGCACATCAAACGGAATACAGATGGAAACTGAGGGAATTCTCTTTTTGCTGCTAGGATCAGTGGGTTTGAGGGTCCTTTGAACATTTTCATGCCAATATTCAAATAGAGACTGAGTTGCACCTGCTCCTCTGGTTATGGTTTGGTTTGAGTGAAAAAGGCTTTAGCATTTAGTGCTATAGAGGAAGCAAAAACATTGTGACGATACAAATATGTTACAAAAATGTTACATGACATGACACTAATAGATTAATATTAATTAATAGGGAACCAAGTAACATGTTTATTATGCAATAGCATAAAATAACTGATATATATTTGTGGAGGGTGGTCAATCAAACCCAATGAGAAAAATTATTGTCGCACCAAGGCCTATGGTTTCTGGCTTTGAAAGCTCTAAGGCTCCATTAATAAAACACTGTCATACTCTAAGACCAAAAATTGAAAACAGATATTACATACATAAGCAGCTAGGAGGACAAGTTGCTCTTTTACACACAAAGGATGTGAAAACGCTTGCTGCTGAGTGTGTTTATTGGAGAATGTCTTGAGTTGCTCACCAGCGATAGCCTGGACCCCGACGCGCAGGAAACCACGTACGTCACCCTTCTCTGTCACTATGGCAACACGGTGAACCAGGGGTACAGGGTACAGCAGGTTGCTCAGGTACACAAAAGCTCTGTGAGTAAAGAGTAAGAAAGAAGAAATGAAATAAAAGAAATGAAGAAATGAAAACCTGAGGCTACTGTACTTAGAAACAGCAGTTACATTGAATATTTGGTATTTATTTCAGGACAAAATGAAGATATTTGAGTTTTTTTTGTGAGCTGTGATCTTATCTACTACATTTCTTTAATCCTAATACAGGCAAATCGAACACACACTTCTCAGGACCACAAGTAGATAAGGTTTCTTCGTAAATGTATAGTGTCCATACAGCAAAAACTATGACTCATCCCTGTGACTCAGACCTCTCACAATGTGCAAAATGAAGAAACACTTCAGTTAACAGATGTAACAATAGATGACAGACTTGCAAAAAACACACTGATTAGTAACACTTACATATGTTACTGTTAGAGGACAAGAAAAAAAACAAAACTGAAAAAAATAAAATCACACATGCTCAAGGGCACTGAAATCAAAGCAGCGTAAACCAGCCATTTCATTTTTAAGGTGTAAATACAGGACACAGCAGGAGTGACAGCTGATCAACTGAGATGCAGCAGTGGTAAAAGACTGGTTTATTGTGTTGTGGTACATCAGTGTTAGCTGCAGTCACACACGCAAACACACGCACTGACATTTTGTTTTGTGGGACTTGATTTGTTGCAACCCCGGTGACCTACTCTTTCTCCCTCTGCCATCCCCCTCCCTCTCTCTCTGAGGGGAAATTCAAGGCCGAGGCAGAGGAGAGATATCGCTGCCAAATCTCTGAAGTCACGGTGACGCAGGTAGCGAGCTACGGCTGTTAAAACGCACAGCACAGGGAGTCTGCCTGGGCTGAAGCCTGCACTGATCTCTAGTCACACAGGATTGGCCTGCTGTGTGTATTACAGAGCTGTGATGTGTACAGCACTGTGGATCAAGGCTGGATAAAAAGGTGTGCTTTGGTTTCAAATGCTGCTACAGCCTACTATTCCCTCTTAACATTGTTGTCAATCAAATGTATTACAAACAAGCATGATTATGCAAACTACCAGTGTTAATAATACCTACATTTCAAGTACAGTGTTAAAACAAACAAAAAGGTATGAACACAAATGCTTGTACAAGAATGTAAAAACCAAAATCAAAACATCAAACAGGGTTCAAATGATGAAAAAGACCTAGAAAAATAACAACTGACAGACATAAATAATGACAGACAGCTAATAGAATAACTCAGCCGTAGCGGATATTTCACACACAGATGGGAGTTAATACAGTCAGCGCTGCGATGGTGGCGGGGGATGAAACACCATGCTGGGAGGGGGTAGAGAGAAAAGGATGCTGGCTTTTCAATTTATGGGGAGCTGACTCTAAATTCAATGTAGCTAAAGCAAAGCGGGCCCGGCCTTGTACAAGTATGACTAATCGTATTAAATTCAAAACTCTTGAGATTTATCTCTTCAAAGCTGCAATGAATAGAGAATCTGATTTTGAAATTATTCTTGTACCATGGAGGGGAGGGGGGTGTTGTGATTCTCTCTAAATTAATAAGTGATATTCTTATTTGCTCATATCTCTCATTTTCTGACTTGCCAATTGCATGGCCTGAAATAACACTGCTTTCGGTCACTCGTTCACCCTTATGAGCATCATGTTCCAGGAAATTATAAGCAAAATGACGATTATCTATTCCAAAGATGTTATTGGGGTACCATTTGGCTACCCTGCAATATGTTTCACCGACATATTCACAGGCAAAATATTGAAACAAACTGAAATTAATAAATGACTGTGATCAACTGTAATTAACAATTCTCTTCATGCTAGTTTTCCTACGTCTTACATTTGTTCAATTTTGGGTGAGATATTTTATAAGCCCCTTAGGGTTTTTTTCCTCACTGATAAAAATCTAAACTGTTTTCTATTCTTTCTGCATTTTTTATTTTGCTTTGTCTGGTATTTGTTCCTCCAAGTATTCGTTTTGTGTTTTATTTACCATTTTATACTCTTTTGTCATTAAGGCCACCTGTGTTAAAAGCGTATGTAAGGTGCTTTGAATGAAAGCATCCATCATGTTTCTTAACAACATTCCCTGCATTTTACATCTGTGCAAATTAAGAAACTACACTAAATCAAGCCAGCACCCGCCCAAACTCCTATCCCAGCTTGTGTGTGAAGGACTTGGGGATGCCATGGCCAGTCACCAACCTTCCCACCAGGATGAACCAGGGGGAGCGGTCATAGAAGGGGTCCTGGCCGTCACTGAAGATGTCTGAGCCCTCCTCAGTGCCAGCGTCGGAGCTGGTGTCGTCCACAAACGCCTCGTCGTCAATCAAGTCGGACATCTCACTCTGACGCTCGTCTGCCAGCTCGGTGATCTCCGAGTCAGTGGTGGAGAAGGTGGGCGAGGGTGTGCGGTCAGCCAGGCGCTCGTTAACGCAACCGTGGAAGATGGGGGAGCTGAAGGGACGGGAGGGGGTTGAAGTAGGATTGGGTGGGGCAGGAGGGTTGGTGGTTTGGAGCAGTAGCAAGAACCAAGTAAAGGAGACAGTCGAGTTATAGAGGAATTACACAAGTAAATGTAGCCTGTAGTGTGGCTTAGAGGTCACATTTTACTTTGATATAAGATTCATTGTTTCACTGCAAATTACCTCCACCAAAACTGGTGGCCCTGTTAACCAGATAAGGTGGCACATGTGATTTTTTCACCAAGTAGAAATATTTAACTTACAGCTTGAGCCAATCATTTCAGCTTTTATGTGTGCTAAGATTTCTAAAAAAAATAAAAATAAATAATAAGCACACCAGTTTGCATTTATCACTACAAAGAGGCAGAAAAAAATGCACAAATGCCAGTGAAGAGGTGAAACATGAAACTTTTGCGCCAAAGTGAAATGCAACCGTTAAAACATTACCCTATGAATCTGCAAATGTATGTTGGCTGAAAAAGAACAGAATACAAAATACTATTTGTGCATCATCCAAATCCACTAGGTTGTTAACAAGCTTTTGCATGTAGGGCAAAGGATGACACAGCAAAATCATGATGAGGCACAAATGAAAATGACACAATATATGTTTTTGAAACTAAAACACAATTGAAAACACAACTGAAAAGTGCTCTTTTGAAGAACAAAAGGACAAGGATAAATGAAATGAAATCAAAAACCATCAAATAAAAATCACAAATCAAACTATGAACACATCTGGAACAAAACAAAAAGGGTAAACATGAGTGATGAGAACAATAGGCAAAAAACAAACAAACAAAGAAACAAAAAAAATAATAATAAAAACTACACATGTTACCAAAAGACATGAAATCACTGAAACATGTGGCTTTAATGACAGAAAATGAATCAAAGAAACTGTATTGGACCATGAAAATGAATAATGGAATAGGAAGCAAGTAAATGCACAGACTCATTTAATGAATGATTCACAAAAGCTCACTAAACACCTGAGTGAACCTGGATCATATCAAAGTCGGCCACAAAAACAAAACCAGACACTTTGATCTCAGAAACATACATAAAGTCAGTTTCACTGAATGCCTAGGATTGAAAACTTCATAACTGGTGGTATGTCATGACATGTGTGTTTTATTTTTTCCCTGTTGTGTCACATACCTCCCCACTAGTTTGAACCAGTGGAAGCGGTCATAGAAGGGGTCACTTCCTGTCAGTGTGCCCTCACAGTCCTCCTGGTTTGAAGACGCCATCTCTCCAGCGCGGTCATACATCTCTCTCATCTGGTCCAGCCTCTGTCTGCAGAACACAGCACAGTGCACTTATCATAAACGAGAAGCAGAAAGACAATACACGGCTCACTTAGCAGCTGTCACAGGAGGAGTTACGAGCTACGAGAATTTAAAAAAAAGTCATGAATAATTACAGATGTCGCCGCAAAGTCTCATAGTTTATTAAATGTATTACGTCTTGCAGCCGCAGTGCTTCGCCAAACCGGCTGGTAATTTTTTCATTCTGTTTATTTCTCAACCAACCGGCTGTTTGAGATATGAGAGCTCCTCACAACATTTAAGCGAAAGTCTACTGACTGCTGCAGAAAACATACACTGAAGGATGCAGAATAAGGGATTTCTATCACTAAATGTGTGACATGTTTTGCCTATACCTGTATTATTCAACAGTAGTGCTGAAACAGTTAATCAATTGCCAGAAATTTTATCTATTGTAATTGTGATGATCAGCTTTGTAATTTATGAAATTAAAATACCAAACATAAAAGATTTGCTTGCTTTTCTACATTTCATACCAATATAAAGGAAATGATTTGGGTTGTTTTGGCTGGTCGTCAGACTGGGTAAGCAATTTTAAGACATCCCTTTGGGCTCTGGTAAGTTGTGATAGGCATTCATCAATATTTTTGACATTTGATCAAAAAAATGATTGATGGATAATTTGAAAAAACAGAGTTTTGCAATAATTCAATCGTGTCAACAAGTGCATACACAAACACACACAAAACCCTGAAAGATTGAAAGGCTATCTGTTTTAAGAATTTGTAGTGTGTGGTGAAACTGTTATTTATGGACATTGCTTCTTCCTGCTGTCAGCACCTTAGACTCTGCATGGGACATGTAATGCTATATTCTAAACAACATTTGATAGATTAATTAAGTGTGAAAATAATCATTAGCACAGCTCTACAACACTGCAGTTTTTTTTTTTTTTTTTAAAGATTATTTTCTTGGCATTTCTGCTTTATTTGAAAGTCACAGTAGAGATAGACAGGAAAGGCAGGTGAGAGAGAGGGGATGATGTGCAGCAAAGGACCTGAGGTCGGATTCGAACCCGGTCACTGTGATCGGGACTAAGCCCTGATACATGGTGCGCGCGCTTTACCGGTGAGCCACCGGAGCGCTCCAACACTGCAGACTGAAGCAATTTTAACTAAATCTAGGACTGATTTAAGTTGTGGTATGAGCCTTACTTAAGTTTCTCCAGGGACCAGTAGTGCGTGGCCCCGTTCTTCAGGTCCTGGACCTCCACGGCCACTACAGTGCGGGGGAAAGGCCTGGTGTCACGCTCCTTCTCTGGCTCTGGGGGCAGGAGCTCAGGAGGCAGTGGAGAGTAGAGTGTGTCCGTCAACAAGACAAACTGGAACTGGACCTGGACGATGGGAGAGATGGAGGTGGAGGAACAGTTAGTGGACAGGGGAAAAAAAGGCCAATCGAAGGAGAAAGAAAAACAAGAAAAGTCATAAAGATCCAGCCTTTTTCACACAGGAGATGCTGCAGGGTTCACTGCCTGTTGCAGAAGGGCTCTTAGGGCCCACTCACATTGGCAAAATTGAGCCCGTATCGTGCTAAAGCCAAAATCCCCCCCCTCCCCAGTCCCCGGCTGGCCTGCACTCACATTACCTTTTTCCCAAACGCGCCCAAGCACGATTGCCCCCGGTGTGCACGTCATCACATTGAAATACGACAACAGGCATGGCCCGACGTCATTATAAATCAATGTAGTTCAAATACATCATGTCTTCCTTTTAACTAAAAAAGGTTTTTGGTCCTTTTAATCAGACATGGGATGTTTATTTACCTTGACAGTTTCGGAGGTAACTTCCTCCTTCTTCAGAAAGGTCCAACTGACAGCCGGAGCGGCACCTGTCAGATCCGGCAGACCGGGTGACTGGGTGGCCGCACACCGCGCGGTGCCGCGGCCAGTGCCGGCCGGTGCCGACGCGGTGCCGGCCAGCACCAGGTCTGCCGGATCTCCGCACACAGACTGCTGTACTTTCATTATAAACCGACTTTTGTTTATACGCGGTTGCAGCAGCACAACGGACAATGACACAGACAACATGGTTGATTATTGATTGCGCAACGCGGCCATTCGCCGGTAATCGCGCTGCGCACATTAAACAGTTTTGCAGAGGCAGGAGGAAAGTTGCATGATTTACATCCGTGCACTGCGTGCGTGACCGTGCATGTGCTCGTGTATGCGCCCGTACCGCGCTGAAGCACACCCCTTCCAACCGTGCCAGAGCGGGGGAAGTGTACTGTATTCAAGCACGATACGGAGCGATCACACTGGTCAAAGAATCCGGATTTTAAGGGCAATCGTGCTTGGGCGCGGATCAAACTTGCCAGTGTGAGTGGCCTCTTAATCACTGCAGACAAACCAAGGTTGAATGGTCATACCAATCCATACCTCCCTCCATTTTGTGGCTTTCTCTACTCACTGTCCACTGGGGGCAATACAGTCAACCAAAGAACAACACAGGATATAAATAATAGATTAACAGAAACCTGAACATAAATAAAAACCCACTGAAAACATCTATGTGACAGAGGACCCATCTACCCTATCTATCATTCTCTGCCTACCACCTGACACAGCTGCAATCAGACTATAAATCACAGTGTTGTCCTGATGGGGAAGGTGGACCAATAACAGGCTGACAACAGGCCAACAGCTTGGGGCTGCCAGCCTTTGATTTATAACAAATTCTGTTTGTTCATCTTTGACAGCAAACCACAACCCAACCTGGATGATTTAAAAGATTGGCTCCTGCATTATCTGAAACATAGTCTTTGAATTCTCCGATTAATTGAAGCAAGAGAATCAATATGGACTGAGAGGAAATTTTAATCCACCTTGTGGTGCCCTCCGTGACATCATGACGTGAGTGTGCTACTTAGGATTCAGGTCAGAGGCTCACATGATGACATCACCATGGTTTGCCGTCAAAAAGCCCAACACACTGCATGGAATAGTTATGAGGCTGATCAGTCTCTGAAGGTTAGGCTGCCAGAGATACTTAACACACAGCAGAAAATATACATTCAAGTGGCTGAGCATCTTTTAAACCTCAGATTCTGATAGCTGCTCGAAATGAGGCACAGTCACTGTAGGACAATTAGGTTTTGAAACATTGAAAACTGTGTACACTAGCTAAATGAGTATGATCTTTTGAATTACTACATTTGTAGATGGAGACTTATTTTCATGTAATATTTCTGAATTTTAATGCCTTTTTTATATTTTCCCATTAGTTGTTTTAATTTTTTTGGAAAATTCTTCTTTTATGTATGTGACATATAAATAAAGCTTATTATTACAATACTTGCCAGTAGGGCAAGCATCTTTTATCTAGATCCCTCTGGATCTGCTTCAGTTCCTAAGTGATGATAGGATTTTTATTAAGGCCTTTTTGAACTGTGCACAAGTGCACATCAGAAATGCCTGTGGTAGTAACCTCCAGTGGCCAGCTGATGGCCCTCATGTAGGACACAACAGTGTGTGACAAGCCCTGCTGTAAAGCCTCATAACACACCAGTGGAGGCCCTGATAATTATTTAAAACAATTACTCAACATATGAAAAATAAAACAGTGTTTAACTTCAAAGATTGATATTGAATTGGATATGTAATGTGTAAATGTATATATCAGATATTCAGATATATCAACACAAAACTCAAAAACAGTGGTTACTAAATACTAATTTTCTGGTAACTGGTAAGATGGACATCCACTCATGCATTACTGAACAAGAAACAGTGAACACTTTGTGCTGTAATGGAGAAGTACTATATTGTTACTGTTAGGGTTAAATACAAATCAGTGCATACATAAACCATATTGTAATATACATTGTTCTAAAACTATCTTGATGATTTTATTGCGATACTGAATTTAATAATGATGCCCTGCTCTGGTAAGAGGTGATGTCTGTATCTGTGACTGTCCTGGGCTAAATGCCTCCACTTACTGAACAATTTTGTGAAGGTGCTCACAGTTGGTTTGTTATTGTTAATAGATTTCAATAGATTAACTGAAACTGATTGTTATGTACCTTCTTCTTGAGCTCCACACTGATGGCATTGGCTTCCTTCAGGTAAACAGCATTCCCCCACAGCTGGTCACGGAGTGAGGTGAACTGATGGTACCTCCACTTCCTGAAGGCCCACTGAGCCAGCTCAAACTCATGCTGAGTCCACGGCACTGCAGGAGGACGAGAGCTGCCTTTAACATGATGCATATTCATATACACACATACACACAGACGCACAGGCAGTTCAAACAGACACGGTTCAAATAACACGGTTTTACTCTGACGCAAGCAAAACGTGTTGTACTCATCAGCGGTTATTTTTAATAATGCGTGTTTCGTTTTTAGAGGAATTAGAGAGTATGTTAATCGAGCAGATGAACTTAATTCCCTCAGTGGGTAATTAGTATGGTAATATAAATGATTATGTCACATGTGATACAGTGATATGACTTCCTTTTGATGACTATGAGAGAGAATATACTGTACGCACATCCCAGTAGTTTAGGCTCTGGATGGAAAATGTGAAACAAAAAATATAGATGTCAGAAGAGATCTGTGATTGTTGATAGAATAATGATCTGAAATGTTTACAATTCAAACACAAATTCTTCTGTGGCCTATTTTGTATTCACTTTCAGCCTAGTAAAGTTAAACAGCTGCTTTAAAACATCCAATTTGTAGGACATAAGCGTGCTGAAAATAAAGTACACACACCTTCCTCTTCTTCCTCCTCTTCCTCCTCTTCTTCATCGGGTGTCTCTGCCACTAGTGAACGAGTTTCCACCTGTTTCTGAAGTTCCTGCAGTTTGCTCTCGTAAACCTGGGCAGCAACACAGAGGAAAGGTGAAGGAGACAGAGCATGGACGATCGCCCATCAGCCACGACATCAGGAGGGGGGCCGAGTCAGTGCACACCTTCCAGCTGGTGTTCAGGCCTCCTACACATTTCCCATTTTGTAATTCCATTCTTCTGCCAGACGATAATTTCTGCTCTGATTTAAAGACTTTGATCTGTGTTCATAATGACGCCAGCTCACAGTGGCTGGGCAACATGACTCATCTAAACTAATTCAGTCAGAAGCTTAAGATCATTTTTAAGAACAACAAATGTTATAATAAGTGAAATAATAGTGGGTTTACAATCCCATAAAATTTGTATTGACAGGACTGGACATTTTTCCTTCACTTTTCTACACATTTATAAGAACTCTGCATAGTAGAAAGTTATAGGGCTTAAAAAAAAAATCATCATTATTGTGAGGTTATAAATATTGTACAACAGCAATAACCTCATGTCTATCATAAAAAAAACATATAACAGTGCAACTGAATGATTAAAGTAGCAGAAATATTAGAGTTTAGTTCCAAAATAAAATGTGCATTTAAAAAAGTGTGATATAACCCAAAATGAAAAGACATAGCGGCACTTCTTTCAGGATTGTGGGTAGCTTAAGTCTTAAAGGATAAATTTACTTATTTTAAACTCAGAGCCTATTAAAAAGCTGTCTGTCATCAGAACTTTCCCACTTATGGGCTGAGGTTTTACCACTGTGCCACATATTCTCACTGATGGCATTACTTTAAGCCTTCAAAAACCATGATTTATGTCCTTTTCACAAATGGGAAGCGGTATAGTCACATGACAACAACCGTTTGCTACATACAGTTACATACAGTGGCTTACTTCCTGAACAAACTCAGAATAATCAAACAAACAAAAAAACTGTAGACCTTCTGGTATGGATAGCCAGGACACTTAATTTGGAGAAGTCCAAATACAGTCATTACAACCTCATAGAAAGCATTTGTTTGCTTGTGACCACTTTTTCAGAAGTCAATATAAAGACATCTGACTGTACTGTGAGTTTATAGGAGATATATCATCTTTTTAAGGCTCAAATGATTGCTCCATTGGACTGTGAAACCTAGTAAGAAAATGAGGCACGCTGATTTTTAAAGCAATCAGTGAAGTTGTGCTTTGTCCAACTCCAAATGATGCCAGGCATTGTAATGAGGTCTTCCTTTAAGCTCATGTAATGAATGAAAAACTGAATGACCATTTGATATTTTTTTCCCCAAATGGCAGTAGAGCACTGTGGAAATGAACTCTTCATTTGCAGCTGGCTCGTTTCATAAACATCATCATGTAATTTGAGGGAAAAAGCCAGTGTGGAAGAAGAGAGGTGCCAACAGAAGCTGAGTCGAGTGTAATCCTATGAGGGGCGCCATCAGTTCAGGACAGGCTGTGGTCCCGATGACCTCATCCTGTTTGTTCAGTGTCTTCTGGGAAGACAATGCAGCCTTTTCATATATCATTAACCTCCTCGCTGCTGTAATACTACCAACAAGCTAAAAGCAAACCAGGGACAACACTACATACTGTATGCATTCTCTGGAACTGCAGACTTTATTCAAACACCCTACTCAAATCCAGTTTTTAATTAAGTGCATTCATCTGCCAAAGGCTATGGCAATACTGAAATGTGTACCAAAATGAACTGCCTTCCCCATTTGAAGATTTTTCAACCAACTTACCATGATGAACTGATATATATTGCTTGAAAAGGAAGTTATTGGAATGAGGTAAATAAAAATCTAACTTTCATGTTCAGCGACCCGCCAACGATGTAAGTGTGGATATGAGAAACTGTCATGTTGATCACAATAATGAAAGTCTTACAGAGACACAATTCTGTAAAAAAACTAAATGACTGTTAATTACTGGGCTATTAAATCAAGCTGAAGAGACACATCTTCAGTATGCATTTTATCAAATTGTTGTACAATGTCTAAAATAGTCTAGTCTTGCATGCACAGATCTACTGTCTCTGCATCTGCTCACTGTCTCTAAAGTGCTTCATTGACAGTGATGCAATGAACACCAACCATATATAACAAATAACTGCATTTGGAACATGTCATTTTATTTCATTCATACTTTCAAAAAAAAAAAAAAAAAAAAAACTTCCAGCAACACAGGGATTTAATATATCCTTTTCTTTCTTTTTTTTTTTTTTTTTTCTTAAACCTGTGAACAATAGTGTTCAAATCGGTATGTTTGCACAAAGTGCTTGATTAAGGAGCATCACAACTTGGTACACAGCCACAATGAGGCACTTGATATTGCAGATTCAGATAGTAGACGTACAACACTCAACAGACACTTAGAACTGAGACCTAACACAGACATATACTGTATGTATATTAAAAAAAAAATAGTATACTGTACATTGTCCATTTCATGTTGTATACTTTTCCAGCTTACCTGGTAGCTGTCAGCACCAGTGCATGCGTTAAATAACATTCTTTAATGAAGCGTATACTGGGGCATGAAAAAATGTAAGCTGCGCCATGCAAAGATAGTCATTAAGAGATGAGCACTTGATGCTGAGAGAGCGTTGGGTGATAGAGACGAAGCTTATATATATACTGTATATATAATATCATTACAACATTTGGTTGGTGTTACAACACTGTAAGGCAGAATATATACTATTGTCAAAACTTTGAAAAGATAAAGGATATAAAGTCATTACATCATTCTGAACCCCACCAAGTTTAACTTTGTGATAGTCCTCAACTGTATATTGCAATATTGCTGGGAGCCATTTTGTTTCTCTAAAATGGCCTGAGGGTCAATTGGTATGTAACTGTTGTAATCACTGGGTTCTTTTAAAGCTAAGAAAGCAGCAATAATAAATCAGATTGACAGGCAGACTTGCCACTCATTTTAACAAGCCTCCTCTACAGCACAAAGGCAAAAAAATAAAAAAATAAAATAAAGTGGATGACTGGTTCATTGACTTAATATTCCAGTAGATGTAACTCGATTGTATGCATGTGGCATTTGATGCAAAAACAAGGCAGTCTTCAAAATCTCATTTGACATGGATACGTCTCATGAATAGCATTATGCAAACACTTCAATTCTTTGTCTCCCTTCCCTCACATTTTTTTAAGGCGAGTCTTTGGGAACCATGACAACACCCCGTTGGACATCCTTTCCAAAGAAGCTGTACTCTGTGTACTTACTCAGTGAACCACAGAAAACAAAATGTAAGTTTTAAGACCACATGAAACGGAATTCAGAGCGCCATGATGTGTGGCTTCAACAGGAAGAGTAGGGAAATGAATTTGGATTGGCGAGAGCAACTTTTACATTGGCATATTTTGTGTTCATTTTTTGGCCTGTGTCGTCCCCCTGTGTCACCCACCTTATGAAGGTGTAACACCTAGCAATTTATCAAAGTATTTTTTCATTTTATGGGGTCATTAATGGCCTCCAGAATTCAGAGAGATCATAGCATCAAGGCATTAATGAAAACATCCCCATGGGAAACCTGACACACAAAATGTGTTAGTTTGTAAAAGTAACTTAAGAAAAAAATACATTTTGAAAAACTGAGTTTAACTTACTGTTTGACATAAACATTTGCATATTAATAAAATAACTGATAGTACAGCTTATCAATGACTTGAAGTGCAAAATAGTTTCTGTAATACGAATAGGGTGGCAGTCACGTGAAATAAAAAGTGTAGTCTTTGTTTTAAAAATAACTTTGCAATCAAACTACTAAGTGGTTTCTGAATTCTGGTGATTTAGAATTGAATTAATCTTCATTTAATGTGATACTACTAAAAAGTTATTTTTAGTTAGGTATAGCACATAGCTTTCTTCTGTTCCTTCTAGGTGAAAACCTGTTTATTCTTTCTAAAGGTACATGCAATTAACTAGAACAAATGAAAGGGAAAGGACAAACTAAAGAAAACTGAACCGAAATGCACAATAGGGTTAATAATGTTAATGAATCAAAAGGCACTTTTTGAATACTACTTTCTTTTACCACTGTTTCAGTCTCCATTCAAATGGCAGTCACGTAATGAACTAGAGGCATCAAGCTTTGCTGTAATTAATTTTAAAGTGTCCAACTTACTGGTCCCTTGATTCCAGATCTAGGGCAATGAAGATTTATGCTGGACAGAAAATGTTAACTTGTACAGGAATTCTTTTACCCCAATATTCAGTCATGGGCACAAACAGAGATGTTTTCTGTTCATAATATGGGCTGCCACATACGTTTTAATGACTATTGGGCACTTAAATGTGTTAACAATGGCTAAAAACATTCTCAATGAATCAATACTAAAATGGTAAAGATGTAAACTCAGAAATTCAACCATGATGATGTTTTGGCAAATCAAAGCATGACTGATGAATTCTCACACCTGATGAAAAATATATAGAATAGGCATGACATGTCTCTTATGAAAAAAAAAGTCCCCTTGTCATCTGTTGGCTTCAATTCCTTATGACAGCTCTCCCAATGCAGGTGTTGACAAAACATACATTGCAGCACAATTAATACAACGGCATAGATTACGGTGATGATAAAATGTCCTCTTATAATACATACAATTCAAATTTGGATCAACCAATAACACACTGTTCAAGTGCAAAAGTCACAGTTCTAGCTGTTTGACTCATGATTCTGAGCTGTTGTGATCTGTAATGTGTTTGCCTACTATAGGTACATCCAACTATTTCCTCATTCCCCAAGTCCCTCTCAGACTGTTGTCTCCCTGCTGGCTTTTAGGTTGGGGGCAGACATTTGCCTGCGCATTCTTGGAGGTGCCTGAAAGTTGATTGGATGGTTAGCTTGGTCAGTGTGATGGTACTGTTGGTAGCAACTGAAGCCAGAATCTGTATAGGGCAAGCTATTATAGTGGCAAGGTTGTTGTTGGGGGTGTGGTTGGGGATGTGCTGGCTGGTTTTGGTAGTGGCGGGACTGGTAGAAAGACTGTGAATGCCTCCTGTTGGTTTCAGAGTGCTGCAGTGACTCCATGGATCCAGAGGACCGTTGACGGTGATTAAAGGAATTGCTCCGGCCTCGTTCATATGGTTGCTGATGTTGGTTGTTCCTATGAGTGTGTCTGTGACCCTGGCTTAGACCCTGCTCCAAGTCTTTGCCTCTACGTTGGACTGCTGGGCTTGGCAGTGAAGGAGTGACTTGGATAACCGAAGCAGCCATCCTCTCTCTAGCATGAGCTCCGTCCCCAGCTTGCGCTTCTCCTTCTTCTTCCTCTACAGCTTCTTTGGGCACCTTCAGCTCAATGACCTGCTCATCTGTGATAATGATGTGAGTACCCGGGCTCCAGGAGTTGCGGTGCTTGGGGTTGCTTTTGAAGGGGAAGCGGAGCTTGCGATCCTCTGGGGGTATGAAGCGATGTGGTCCAGTATGCCTGCGTAGCTGCTTGGAGATCTCTTGTTGTTGAAGGTTCTTCAGACGTATCTGCTCCTGTCGCATCCAGCGCATATGGCCTCGTTTGAGAGTTGAGTCATCTCCTGCACTTTGGCCTGTTTGCTGTTCTCCATCCTCTCCATCAGGCTTTTCAGGCACAGGAGGTTTGCCTTCCCGAGGACTGGGAGTTGTAGCTGCACTAGTAGAGGTGTTGACGTTGGGGGTCTTCTCTTGACCTTCTGGGGTGATGAAAGGAAGGACCTTTTCCATTTTGACCATCTTGTTTCTTAGAGCTCGGATCTCCTCATCTTTCATGTTATTTTGCTTCTTCACCTCCTGCAAGATGTCCTCAAGTTTGTCAATGTGTACCTTCAGTTCATCCATGACAGCCCCCCCTGCTCGGGTCCCATTGGTGATGACATCCTCTATGCGCTCATCACCAACCCCTACAGTGTCCCATACATCCCGAGCCACTGCCCGCCACGAGTCTCGCTCATTGGGGTCCTTCTTGCTGTAGCTAGCACAAAGCTCTTTCATCTTTACAATGGCCAGTGCTTCAATTTCCTGCCTTGTGTGGCGGAAGTCATTGAGTGCTACTTCATAACAGATTTCCTTGACCGCCTGGATCTTCAGGTCAGAGATGGTCACCCATTTGGAGTCCTTGGTGAGGCGGCGGCGCTGAGGTATCTGGTACATTTTAACTGGCTCTCTTCTTTTCCCACTGCTGGGTAATCCACATTTTTTCACTATGGTTTGTAGCTTGCTGGGGGGAAGCTTTTCCCTCAAGGAAGTGATCAGTCTCCAACTCTCTTCACAAGACCTCTTATCTGAGTCATCCCCACTATCAGAGTCGCCATCCTTGAGAAAACAAAACAGGAAACAAACCAAATGGTTCCCAACAAAAAGGAGAAATTACAATGGGAAATCAAAGAGAAGAAGGATGGCTTTTTAAAAAAGAATGAATACAGTTATGAATATGCAACACGGGAACTTCTATTATGAGTAAAGCTCTTGGTCAAATTGGATCAGCAACATTAAATTCCAGAGCCAGGACAGGATTCTGATGATCAGGATATTGAGATTTTGAATATTTATCTTAGATTTTTTTTTTTTTTTTTTTTTTTTGCATACATCATTACTGTACAAGATGTATGGCAACATGCAAAATCATTCCCAGAAAAATATGTCCAAGATAAAAATCAAATTTTAGGAAAAATAGCTTAAATAAAAATCTGACAGTGGCTTCCATTGACTTTCTTCTCATTTTCTCTTTCTAATATTTTGGCCAGTCAAATAATTGTAGGGACATGAACGAAATCCTCTTTACCATGAATATATTCAGCTAATGTTAGTACCATTTTCCATGTTAACAGAATGCGAGCAATAATGCTAGCAGCAAATAAGTCTTTTTTCACAAACTGGGGAAATCAGCTTGGCCAATATAGTTCCCAATGTTGCATATTGATATTAAAAGTAAAGGTAAAGCATGACTATTGTGATTAGAAAAAAAATATAAACAGAACAGAGGATAGCTGATGATTGGAGCAGTTCTGTATTATTTTGTGATATTCCTCTTCATAATTGAAAATTTGGATAATTGACAGCTGGATCCCAAACATGCTACAATGGCATGCAAAAAAGGTAGATGGATTTTGGAGCTTTCCCCCTTTAGAAGTCCAGAAGATTTGAGTGGCTTTAGTATTAGCAGTGAGTTAGAAGACAAGAGTGTTGTTGCAGTTTTATTGGAAAGCCAGTAGAGAGAGGACAGGCAGAAGTGAGGTTAAGTGTTAATCCACTACAAGAAAGATGTTAGTTGAAAAAAATGCAGTTTCTCATTTTTTGTAGACAAAGGACATTACAGATCACAACCAGTTGGAACATATACTTCAAATCTTGTGTAAGACTGTGTCTATAACTAGAACTGGACACGTCGTATGTCATTGGGAGTCTGAACCCTAAGGCTGTAGTTCTGCACATAAAACCACCAGAGTATGGAAAAGGTCTGTGATTCATTGATTCAATGGTGAGCAGTGATAACTGTTGTTGAGCGATGCCCTCAGTGTGCTACACAGACACCAAATAAGGCTAGCAAAAGGGAGATAGCCAAAGAAGTCAATGAGAAACCACATTGTCGCAATCCTTCAAAAACTACAGCAGGAATTTTGTTATCACAATGCATTGTACATGTCAGCAACTGCATTGAAGAGATGAGAACTCGGGACAAAACAGCGAGAAAACTAGAGAAGAAATCTAATCCAAGCAAATCAACAGCCACCGCAAAGTTCACCAGCTCAACAGCAAACACTGCAACTTAGTCCAGAACCAGTACTGAATGAGTTAAGAAAACATGCTATTAACATGAACCATGCAAAAGCAGCGTCATTTTATAAAAACAGTTCTGTTTCAATATTGATCAATGTTATGTCAATTTGAAATAAATTTTTATCTTAACATCAAATTAATGCTCTGATACAAAGAGGTGCTGTTTTGCAAGATTCAGTTCCACTCTATAAGACACAAGAAAGGTGAAAACAGGGATCTGGAAAGGGGAAAGCTTTACAATCTAATTCTTACTGAATCAAATTGCTACAGAAAATCAGTCAAACTCAAGAATCAAAGGGAGGGAGAGTAAAAGCTCAACTATCTCAAACCAGAACAAGTAGATTTTAACATCCATGCAAGAAGAACAGACATGCGCTAGAAGTAAAAGTGTGATTCACACACCTAACAGAATCTCAAAGTGTCAGAGTTCAGCGTGAGAATTAGTACAAGTCAGACTTCAATAAAGCAACTGAAACTATCCTTCAAAAACCAAAACAAAAAACAAAAAAACTAGCTGTCCAATTATAATTAACCTTCGAAAAAACATGCTTTAACTTTGTATTCCAATTTAGACGTACACCCTGAGGCACATTTCACTCAAAACAATCACACAGGTAGCAGGTTATTTGGGTCACTCCAAAAACTGGCTTGCACTACAACTGCCTTCAAAAGAGCATCATCACAGTTAAATCTTGACTCCTATTAAACACACCCTATAGTAAATACAAGCTTGGCTAAATAACTAGCATGATGACTTCTTACAGGCAACATTAGACTAAATACAAAAATTCAGTAAAGTAAGTCTGACTGAATTCCAGCCTGATTCTTAACACCTGTACTCACCAGTCTTTGTTGTTCCAGAAGCTGGTCTGCTTCTTCCTTCTCTTTTTTGTACAAGATCTCCATCTCAGTGAGTCTGGCAAATTCAGAAAAAAGAAAAAAAAAAAAAATAATAATAATTTTTAAGTAAATTCATAAAACAAAAACCATACTGGGAACCCCACACACTGGAAAACCGACGAGTTTCAAATTTAATAAAACTTTAAATAGGCATATTTTCAGTCCAAATGCTTGATGGAGGCTTCTGTCTTAATAAAGCTATAGGACTGATCCTTCACCTTTTTTCCATCTCCTGCTTCATGTCAATGCCCTGCTTCTCCAGCAGCTCCCTCTGGGCAAAGGTCCAGTCCACCGGCTCCACAGGGGTTTCAGCTGATGGAGTCTTTTCCCTTTCAGCCCTGGCCTGTTCTGGGTGGTTGAACCGGAACACATGGTTCTTCCCCATGATGATGCGGTTGCCTGAAACAAGATGGAAGACACGCTTGGTGGAAATAAGCATGGAGACATCACTGAAGTGGAACTGGTAACTCTAATTTTGGTGAAGTTACAGTGGTTACAGTACAGTAAAGACCATTTAAAAAGTATTGTGCAAATTCATTAACACATGGTTATACATAGATCTGCCACTTTTAATTACATTTTCCATAATATATACATGCTGCACAGATAATACAAAATATATCCTTGCCACAGAAAACTAACAGTATGTCAGACTGCATAAAAAATGATTAAAACACACACAAAAAAAGTAAACACACACCTGAGCGAAGCTGAACAGCATCGTCAACTCGCTTGCCATTGACGTAGGTTTCTGATCCCTCACATGGCACCAGCAGCACAATCACTTCAGCAAACAAAAAAACAACCGATCATCAGTGACTCATACCTTTCCTGAAAAGCTCATTAGCATTCACTTATAAATGGTGAAAGACCATTATTTATGTCAAGGTGCACTAACTAATGACATTTATGGCCTGGCTCTCCAATTAGCTAAAGGAAATGCATAAAGATGAGTCTATACATGCTTCCATTCACTACAGAGGAACAGTATCTAGGCTTGTCTTCTGTACAATCAGTCTAGGAGGTATGAGGTATTAAGAGCCAGTAAAGTGATTGCCATCCTTGATATCAACAGAGATTAATTCAAGAGCCTGCATAGTTTCAATACACATGCACGTCATAAAGAGACTCAGCTGCAGCTAATGGGGATCTTAATAAACCAATAAATCCAATTAAACACAGACAAACACTCTCGATGTATAGTGCCTCACCATCGCCATTGGCATTCCTCTCACTGCGGAAGACACAGTGCTCCTCTTTGATATGAGCACCACTTAAAACGATGTCCTGACGTCTTTCAGCATCAGCCTGACCCACCCTGCAATAATCAGAGTAGCCATTTTGAGTCCATGAACATGGCCCTCTAACTCTATCAACAGCCATTCTGTCAAAAAGTCAGAGGTTGGCTGAGGTCATTGCTGAACTTTTAAATTATTGCTTATGAGAAAAGGTAGAACTTTTGAGGCCCTGTAAGTCTTTCATGTTGGATCCTGTCATCTGTTATTGTCCCCTTGGGGCATGATTGTAACTAAATATTCTACAGGAAGAGTCTATGGAGGGGGTATAGGACAAAAAGGGGAGGAAAGTAACTTTACACCGTAACATTTTGGTGATCAATGGTAGATTTTATGCCACCTTCCTCTGACTCTGAAAGTCCCTCTGGCTAAGCAGAAAAAAGAGAAATGGAATACACTGCACTTTTTTTGGGACTCTGGACCTTCTGCGGCATTTCAATGTTGGGAGTCAGGTTATGGTTACCTTGTAATTCCATCTTTGATGTAGTAGAGTAGACACTCTGACATGAGTGGATCCTCATTCAGGTTAACCAGGTGAGGAGTCTACAAGGGAGGAGACATGAGAGGGAGACATAGTTTGCCACAATTTTTTCGGTGAATGAGTGTGTGCCGCGAAAGGGGTGGGTGGGTGGTTGTGGGGATAGGGGCAATGTCACAACTTTCAACAACACCTTGAACATCACAGCAGTAATACCAAGATTCAACTGGGCACCACAAATGCTGACACCTCTAGTGCCTGGTGCATCCCAGTGCTACTACAAATGACCAAGGGATGACTCAACTTAGCAACCAACCTTCTTTGGGGAAAACACCCCATTAAAGTCTGCAAAAAGATCACAAGGCTTCCCAGCGAAAAGCTAACCCATGGAGAGGCAGCAGGTGAAAGGAGAGAAAAACAGTAAATGAAAGACAAATGCAAATGAATGAAAGGAAAAATAAATAAATAAAGTGCACAGCAGCAAAGGATAAGGTCAAAACCATGCCTGAAGAAGGATTAAATTCAAAGAGAATTGCTGAAACTAAAGCAGATCTAGTGACAGTTGGCTCTGAGCAGTCAGTGATTAAAAGATAACACGCTGCTTTTTATATATATATATATATATATATATATATATATATATATATATATATATATATATATATATATATATATATATATATATAACTGTCATGATTGTGGTTCTGCTAAGAAGAGCATACAGACATACCTACTGATCTTTATATTCCTGGCATATGCAGCTGACTCTACTGGGAGATGTGTAAATAAGGCGAGTGAATATACCATGCATCTACAACTTAAAAAGTCTCAGGAGAGCACTAACAGGTCTAAGCAGCTGAAGGAAAAAAGGGACTCAGCTAGTCCTCCTGTCTGTTTACAGTGCCAAGTATATTCAAACTTAAACTGTGTTTTAAGTGGTAAATATAAAGTTTAACCTGCAAGAAGCTTAATGCAGAGTCAAAAGTTGATCACAAACTGCATGCTAAACAAACGTGGAGAGTAGAATTTTAACTCTAGATGTTCTGTGTAGTACTAATGAGGGTAGTAAATACCTGGCCTGAGGTAAAATGCACGTATAAGCACAGGAAACTATTCTGAGCATGTAAAACTCGTTTATGTACACTAATCACTACAAAAAACTTCTCGCAGGTATAGGAGTCTAGTGAAAAAGAGAGCATTTATTTATTGATTCTATTTAACAAACCTTCTTGGTGGGAAAATCAAATTGCTGATCAAATGACCTTTCATGGTTAAGCTGAGAATGTGGAGGAGGCAAGTAACACAGGGTGGAAAGAAAAAGAGAATGATAATGAAGTGAATGGAAAATCAGAGACAGTAAAAAGGCGGGTTTCCCTAGGAAATGATATCACATGGAAAAGAGCTCTAATGATGATGTGATGGAGAAGGGGTGGGTGACTGTGTATCACCGTTCTTGGGAGAAGTGTGTGTTTGTGTGTCTGTGACTGTGTGTAATCTGTAATGTGTGCCTTACCTTTTTAGGAGAGAAGACCCCCAGAGTGCCACCATCTTCACGGATTGCAACACCCATTTCTGCAAGCAAGGCTTCCCTAATGGCGAGGAAAAGCAGTCATATGTTGAGAAAATGTTTGGGAACAGTGAAACATCTGGAAATACATTATGAGTAGAGTCACAAAACAACATATGGCACCATAAATTTAATTGATAGTCATACTCAGTATAATAAATGTTTTGACATTCACGGTGGTTGCTATACAAAGTTTCCACACTCAGTTTGACCAAAGATGAGCAATAGCTTTGAGCCACAGCTGCAGGCATTCTGTCACTTGTGATAAAATCCAGACCAGAATATTGCATGTTGTATATATTGTCTTACAAACATTGCTTATATAGTCAGTGTTACATTCTCTGCACAAAAACTAACAAACACATTAACTCTGTGCATTTATTTTCAGCACAGCGCCGATGAGTTGATAAGAGGATACAGAGCGATGGTGTGCGACTTTACACCAAGGGACTTGTGGCATGACAACAGGCACTGAATGGCACCAGTGAGGCACAGTGAGCCTCAATGGGCAGACAGTAACATGGTGGATGTGACAGCCACAGACGAGTGGAGGAAGGGGGGAGAGTGAGAAGGGGGTAGAGTACAAGAGTGGGTGCGTGCAGCACAGTGACAGAGCGAGGAAGGGAAGTGGACGGAATGAGTGCAAAGGAAATGAGACAGATGGACGAAGAAAGCAAGAGAGCAGGGACAGATTGGTGAGAGGATAAACAGAAACAGAGCTATGGGTGGGGATAGACCAGGATGTCTAGCACTGAGGTGAAGACCCTTATATGAAGGAGTGCTAACAGACATGGGCTGTAGTGGGATGGAAATGGAAATGCAGGCGCATCCAGTCCCAGTACTGACCTCTCCATGCGGATAGCCTCTGTCTTCCGCAGCTTTTCCTCCCAGGTTTCATTAAGCTCTGCGATGATCTTCTCTGATTCCTGAACACAAGATGGAGAGTGAGGCAGGGAGAAATGCACCCAGTATAATGTTATCTGAATGACCAGCAGTACAGGGGCAGCAGTGTGTTTAGGTAGCCAACAACACGTGACTGCAACATCTCTAATTACAAGATTAAGCTTCATATTTTAGTGACAAATCCACTTTTTCACTCTTTCACTTACAGAGGCCACAAGGTCTATAGAGCTTAACTGTACGGCAGGTCAAACCATGTTTTCCCATGGATAAAAAAAAAGTCCTGCTTCCCAACTCTTATAAACTGTAAACAGCCATCTGCAGTTCTTGAAACAGATAATAGCTTTTGACCTGTTTCTGAAACATGAAAACCTATATATTTATCATTGTAAAGGTTTAATAATACAGTGTTGAGGAGTCCAAATATAAAATTATAGTGTCTTGTTATTTTATTTGTTATTCAAGATTAATGACTGTGACTTGTGATAGCAGAACGACTAATCTTCATTTTTGCCTCATTAACAACAGCCCCAACACCGTCACATTCTGTCCCAAATCCTTCTATAATACCAGAATTAAGAAGGATATTGAAGTAAATATTCAAACAGGGATGATAAAATTGTCTGCCAAAGTTAAACACTCCAGTCTGAACAAAGAAAGTTAATATTTGCTAGGGCATTACACATAATAGCCACCAAGACTAGATCTATTTTGGTCCAATTTCCTCCCTATCTGCGTCGGCGCCTGACGTCATTGGATGACAGATAGACTGGGTACCATGGTCGCCATGGAAACTGCAGCTCTTAACGCTTGCTGCTTGCAACCCTATGTGCTCCCTCATCAACCAAGCGTAAGGCTGACTGCAGGCGTGAGAGCGATGCAGAGCACAGAGGCCAAATGAGAATTGATGGCTAAAGAGGATTTTGACTGTGCGCTACCTGGGCTAAAAGAAACAACCGCACTCTTAACATCAAATGAACTGTGACCGATCTGTTATTTTACTGAGTAAACATTAGAGTGTGGGAGCTGCCATTCTTTTCATCTGTCAATGTTTTAAAGACATACTAATCAGTTGAGTTTCATTCAGCCAACGTGCTTATTCATAGTCACTTCTGCTTTTTTTTTTTTTTTTTAAAGAGATATATCTTTTTAAAAAAAAAAAAAAATCTATTTTTAGGGCTGCAAACTAATAATTATTTTTGTTGTCGATCAATCTAGCATTTTCTTTAAGTAATTGATTAATTATTTAGTCTTTGACTTGTAAAAATGGCAATTGTTCACTGGTAGTTACTATAGCCCAAAGTAATGTGTTGATATTTTGCCTCCTTAGTCTGAAGAGCAACCACAACACCCTTAAGTATAATGGTAACATCAGACAAAAATAAGCAAATCTTTCAATCGTAATGAACTTAATGAAACTGTAATAAGCAAATGTTTGGGATTTCTATTTTTTAAATGACTAAAACAATTTAAATGATCATCAAAATTGAAATTAATTTGCTGTCAATTAATCAGTGTCAATCAATTCATCAATAAAGCATGTTACCACTAGTTATTATAATATACAACAGACCTTATGTAGTAAAGTATATTTTCAAATATAGCACTAACTATAGAGTTATGCCATTAGTGCTAGATGGGTGGAAGCCATGATGGAGGGCTTGATGAACGGCTGGTTTTCAGTGACATGACTTTATGCTTTGATTATCATTTTTTATCATTTAGTACATCAGTTAGTTTAGTTCATCAGTAGTGCAAGTATGACTGGATTCCTTTGATTCTCCATTTTCCTACACTTTCCATGAACCTTGTCAGTGGGTGAAGTTATGCCAGAATAGCAGCTGAACCAAGATGAAGGGCAAAGAAAAGAGTTCTAGTATTTCTCAATCTCCAGAGTGGAAAAAAAAAAAGAATTGTAAAAAGTTAATTTGGAGACTAGCCAAAGGTGGGAGGTTTTGCAAGAGTGGACAGATAGCTGTGGGACTCCACTGCTCTCGTAACCAGAACCAGTAAGAGTGAGGGATTTGGAGACTGCAGAAGCTCACGTAGGTGTAAAGGTTTATACTTTACCTTGAGTCTTTCGATGGCCTCCTCTCCTCCGGGGGTGGACATGATACGCTCCTGGATACTGGTGACTGACTGCAGGCCCACCTGGCTGCACAGTGAGCCAGAAGACGGGGAAGCTGTCAGGGAGCCAATAGGGGCTGTGGAGAGATGGCCAGGGCGTTGGTTCTCTGAGGCTAGCAAGTATCTATGCTTATTGTTGTGTATGTCTTTCAGGTCTGAGCCAACAGCAGGAGAGAAACAGGGAGAGATAGAAAGAGAACGAGAGACAGAGACAGGTAGGGTAGGGCCCGGGAGGGGAAAGGGAGGAGAAACCACATAAAATGAAGGAACCAAATACCAAAAAGGAACAGAGAGAGGGAGGAAATGGGAAAGGAGAAAAGGACAAAGGGGGAAGACTAATGTAAGACACACATTGTAGGTAAAAGGGTTAAGACAAACACCCAGCATGATGGGCAGCTAGACAGAACAGCAGTTTTCACTCGAGGTAATTTTTAGGCTGAAGTATGAAAAAATACATTAGTGATTAGCTAAAATTCTATTAGAAAGCTTCCAGATCCTGTAATGGAACAGAACAGCTTTGTGTTGTTTTTAAGCATGCACCAAAATCCAATGTATTTCCCAGGAGCAAAGGCCTGATCCAGTGACCTCATGACCTAAGTCATTTTTAAAACTCTCCTGAAAATGTCTGGTTCTTCCACCACTCATAGTGAGCCTCACATGTGCAGCAGGTAAATCAGGGGTCTGGACTGGTTGTGCCAGTATAATTAACTGTATACCCCCATTTAACAAGGTAAAGATTTACTTGCAAGGCCTTTCTGAAATCACTGGAATGGGTGTGGTTATACTTGTTGCACAGGTGAGACACATTTTTGTTATTGTTGAATGTAATCATATGTCATTGTAACTGTTTCAGGAAAAGTTTTGAAAATGACAAGTCATGAGATCACTATGCGGGGCTTTAAAGCAAGCTCATTATTTCTAGTGTGTACGCTTGTAGAAAACTGTGCAATGGTACAGTGTTGCTCCTGCTGAGCTCTAATGTGAATGTAGGCTAAATTTATATACTCCTGTGTGAAAACTGCTATCAATGTATCAACTGGAGGATGGGAGAGAGATGGAGACTGCAAGAGGGCCCAGACAGAAGACAGATGAGAGTGGTTGATATCAAAATACATGCTGCCAAAGTTCAGCCTGCAGTTTAATTCACTCCACACACACGCACACATACACACACACGCATACACGCACACGTTCTGACAGAGCCACAGCAGCCTCACTAAAGGTCAGCCCGCCCATCTCAATGTATATGAGCTGCAAGGGCATGTCTTGTCATTGAGACAGTGCCCTCTGAAGCCTTGCAAAAGAACCAAATTAAAGAAACTTGCTCTTTCAACATAACTTAAATGGCTGGCCAATGTAAGTGGAATTTAAATTATTTTGGGAGGTGCTGACATTTATGAGATAAAAATGCGCAGACGCACAGACATTAGCAGCATAGCTTTTCCTAATTCAGAAAAGTAGGAGTGCATCAAGGCTCTATTAACTTGACAGGAGAGTGTAATGGGGAGGAAGCACCAAAATGTTTCCATGCATTTCCCCTGCATATAACTAAGGCAGGTGTATATCTACTCTTACTCAATAACACTTTTTTCAAAGGGATGTTAGTATAAGAGACAGGACTGGAGGAAGGAAATGTTAGGGATTCTGGAGAATAAAGCAGAAGAGGACACACTAGCCAACAGCAACTATTCACTCCATACTATCATAACACAAGAAATTAATACCAACTGGCTACGTAGTAATGTAAAATCATGCACCTTTCCGCATGTAGCTCTGACCCTCAGTTTGAGAACTGAGAAGCTGCATTTTAAAGCCTTGAGCACCTGCAGTGGATGATTAGTAAAAGGAAACAAAAACAAAGACCACAAGCTCACTGGCAAGAAAAGAAATTTGGGAGAGTGAGATATAGACCCAGATGGTAAGAGATGATGTGGGTGGGTTGGGGTGGGGAAGACAGACAAGGTATCTAGATGGTATTAAGACATTAATGCAATCAAGAGATTCTCAAAAGCAGTTTGTGATATAGCTGGACTGAGCCTATAACCAGCCTCCTCACCCCAATCATTCTGAAAAATAAAACAAACGCAAATAGAGAACATGCTAACCGAGTGTCATGCTAACCCCTGCCAGATCAGCACATCCCCTGAAGCCTTGCATTCCTGAGTCTCCTGACATTAAGCTTTCACATCTTCAGCCGAACATGCAAAGCCGGGGGCAGAATTAATATATGGGCAATGGGGAGGGAATAAGCAATGTTAGATATCAGTACTGGGGCAAAAAGAGATAGACGATGCACGACCACCACACATATACACACATTTGCTTCCACTTCCTGGGCAATCATCCCCCATAGGCTCAACTGAGGGGAAGCAGGAGAAGATGAGAAGGGTCAGAGGTCAGGACCAGTAGAATGGAAGGAAAAGGTTACAGACATTTTTTACTGAGCTGGATGAGAACACACAGGATAATGAAGATGAGAAGACAAGGCATGGAATGACTTTTATTAAGTGCCAAGTCATTAAGCATGATCTAGGCATGCATTAGCAAGTAGGCAGGTCATTCATTAATTAAGATATTAGAAGTTATTAATGGGCATATTATGTCTCTAATTGACTAGGCTATGAGCCATTACAGTGTAGTGTAGTGTGATACTTTAATGTAGCTTTAAACTACCATTTCTGTTGTCAATGAAAATGAGCCAACATAGCAACGTAAAAATTTTCAGAGGATTCAGAGAACTTTACATGTACAGTATAAAACATTGCCTTGATTGTTCTGTAAATCAGGTTCATTGTAGTATATATGATAAATACACTAATATGACTCACTTTACTCTGTGAGGAGGCATAATAAACCAGTAGCACTGCAAATGTGTTTCTAAAAGCTAAATAAGTGTATTTAGTTTTGCATAAGGCACTAGTAAAGGCAATGCAATGGACATAAAGTTGGATGACTGAGAGACATGAAATGACAGAGGAGATGTTGCCAGCTTGTGGTCGGACCTGAGAGAGAAGAAGTAACCTGAAATGAATGTCATGTGGCCTCTGTGATGGTCAGCTGTGATAACGCAATACTCACTGTCCAGGATGTCTCCCAGGCCCTGGGCACGAAGCAAGTCCTTAAGTCTGGCCACTTCATCCTTCAGCTCACGCACCAGCTTGTTGTTGGGGTCCTCATTGATGACAGCATTGCACTTGATGTTCTTGGCTCGGTCGGCATAGCTGTAAAAGACATAAAAATTAATAACTAAATAAAAAATAAGTGAATGAACTGAAGGTCTGAGATTGAGTGGACTGGGATGATGTCTGATAAATTGTAAATTTTCATCTGTGTCTTATATGGCGAACTTACCGGAGTGTGCTGAGGGTTTCATCATAGTTGATGTCTGCAGGGCTGAGGGCGGCTACCATGGCTGTTCTGGAGTTTCCACCTGATAACACAGATAGCATAGAAAAGAAGTCAATTACATGACTATTAGTGTGTGCGTGTGCGTCTGTGTGTGTTGTTAAAAGGACATTCTTCTAACACATGTACTTTGGTCAGATTTCACAATAAAAAATAAATGGAATACTCCACCCTTAAAAAACATTACTGAAATCACTCATATAAAAATGAATACTGATCCTACCGACATAAGTCATTATAATTTTGTTAGAGTGAAATGCTATGTAGATGTGTCACCTGGAACTGAAGACATACACCTCGCCTCTATGCAAGTCTGAATCAAGGAGAGGATTGTGCTTGTCTAGTTGAGTTAAAATATAGTCTGCTGACAAGGTGCTTCTTAATTTGGCACTGAATAATGTTGTTCCAGGCTTGCTTTTCCCTACTTCAAATTACAGGATGCAGACGTGTCCATTTTTCTTGCTGGATAGGAGTAAGGATTATGCTACACAGGTTCCATACATATTCTAACATGATTACAGCATTATGATTATTATGATTTATGGCTTCATACCGAGGTTTTCTCTTAGCAGCCATGTCAGAACAGAGTCTCTGTATGGGATGAAGTCTGACTTCTTCTTCTTTTTGCTCTGCAGTAAACAAAAACACGTCAGCATGGCTGGCTGGAAAAAGATAACTCATTCAAAGTTCTCTGTATTAAGACTTGAAATTGGAAATGGTAATACAGACTGGACAAAGACTTTAATGTACAATGACAACTCATTTCTAGTGGAAAGGAGGTCAACTAAAAAGAGCACAGGCCTGATTTGATGAGCTTTTACTCCTGTGCAGGGACTGTAGCTTTTACTGTCCTCAAGGCACCGTACTTTGGTGACAAAAACAGTGGGGGGAGAACAGTGCAGCTGCAGCATATAAATACTGCACATAGCAAAAGGTTGTCAAATCTGCCTCGCTGGGAGGATTCTGAGGTTAGTCGTTGAGCTTATGAGGGGTTTACCTTGCTGGTACAGTTATCCTGGGTAGGCAAGCATTACCAGGACAAGAGAGAGAGAACAGAAGGGCAGACAATATTACAGCATGCCTGGCCAAAAACATTCATTCCCTGACAAGACAGGGAGAAGTTACAGAGGATAGAGCCTGGAAGGGAGGAGGAGGAGGGAAAAAAAAGAGAAATGAAATGGGCATCAGGATGCAGCACTTACCACTTCGGCCAAGGCAGAGATAACCTTTCCTAATGTGGTGAGAGATTTGTTGATGTTTGCCCCCTCCTACAAATACAAACAAACAAAATAAAAGAATTATTCAATAATCAGAGTGGGGTTAGTCAATAATTTTGTATTAATGCAGTGGCTGAATGTGTATGACTACTAGTGTCCTACCTTTAGCCTGGTACCTTTGGCTCCAGTGGAATCTGCACGTTCACTTCCTGCCAAGTCTACTAGGCTGATTTTGCTGACCTGAGGGGAGGATAATTACATTTCGCTCAGCTTATCATTCAATTGTGAACTTATATCAGTCCCTTAAGTAGCAAATGGCAATTACTGATAACAACATGAGACAAGATATGAATATTATTGTAATAATAACAGCATGGAATACTTATTTTAATGAGGAGTTCAAACCAATCCATGAAAGCCATCAAACATTTGGATAATATCATATGCACAGGAACTATCAACCCATTTCACTATTTTGGGCATTATTGTCAATTAAGATGCAGCTCGGCAGGACCATCTGATAGAGTGGCTCAATACAACAGGCACTGTGTTTACAATAACACAGTGGTCTTTGTATCTCCACAATCTGAGGAAATGCTGGAGGTCAAATCCCATAGGTTTTTTTTTTTTTTTTTTTTTGCTCTATCACTGACCAAGAAGGGCCTTGGGAGACATCTAAGCCCAAATCAATCAGCTTCATTTAACTGAAAACAGGCTGCCAGTAATGAACCAGAAAATAAAATATAGGTCAGCAATATGAGATCAGTATCAAGTAATAAAAAATGACTAAGTGTACATCTTTCACAATAGTTTGATGTAATCTTTTCCACAATCCAGCCATTAGCAGGATAATTAATGTCTGGGATCAACATCTATTACTTGTTTCTGTGGTTACTTGGCAGTTCAATTTAATAATCAGAAGGTCGCTGTCTTTCCAGTCTCTTCTGACCTTTTCTGTTGAGAGGTCTGTCTCAGTGTCATGCTTCCTCTGTGTGAAGACGATGGTGAAAACAGCATGGGACCTGCTACTGGTCTCATTCATGTTGGTGGCGGCCACAGTTCTGCAGGTCAGCACATATGGGAATAGTTAGCACATATGTAGTTCACGCAATTTTCTGAAAGCATTAATTGAACAAGTTATTTTATTTTAAAAAATTATTCTGAACCACCGACAATAAATTCTAATTTGAAAGGCCATTTCTATTACTGGTACTATCACTACTGGGCTTTAGGGCTATTAGAGTGAATTGAGTTGAGGGGATTATTTCATACGGCGGAGGTGGATAATACTGTGAGGACACCAAACATAAATACACCAGGCGTACTTCAGAGGGATAGCCACTGGGGTGATACGGGCTTTACACGCCATGTTCTAGAAATAAGCCCTCTGAGTCAGCACAGGAGATTAAGGCAGGGTTCACTCCTCCCTACAGGGACTCTCGTGACATGCACATGCGCGAATACACACACACAAACACAAAATCCAAGGAGAAATGGTCACTATCTGCAATATAAGTAAGGTTATGGTGTCCTACATATAACTGACCATTCCTAAGTCAACAGTGATGATCAAACCATCAAAATTCATCATAAATTGTCCTATAATACAAAGCCATTATTTTGAGAATACGGGTGTCCAACACTGCTAGCACAATTACTTCCCACTTCATCATTCCCATGATCTCATTGTTATCCCTCCTAGGCTCAGCTGACCTGGCCTTGTTGCCTGCATCCATTAGGTCAGCGATGTCTGTGTAGGAAGTGACAGCTAGCTTGGACAGGTCCTCCACATAGGGACCCAGCAGAGGGTGCTCTCGCACTCGTAGGTTGCCTTTGTTCTTGGGGTTGAGCAAGTCCCGCACTCGCTCACAGTAGATCTCCATGTAGCTGACCTAGAAACCATTGCATAACGGATAGAGCATCAGTTCAGGTGTCCCAGCACTATGCTGCAAACAACTGCCCTGGAGCACTAAGTAAAATATTGTAATGCAGGTTTGAATGATATAGGCATATTACTGTACAGTATGCATATTATGCATGTATATTATGCATGCATAAAATCAGGATTATATTGAGTAGAGATTTTTTATTGTGCTGTATTACTTTATTTTATGAAGTTGTTTTTTCTGAGATAATCTAATAAATTGACAAAGCTATCGCCTCTTCAGATTGTTTACATCACTGCACTCTGCACTTAACAACAGTGAAAATGAAATGAAACATCTGTGTAAAACACATTAACAGCAAATCTTGCATTGAAAAACCAATTCAATCACTTGGCGTTCAAAAACTTAAACCTGTAGTTGCTGTCATGTTTGAGCAAACTGGACAATATGGCTAATATGTTCTTATAATACATATAGAAATGCTGAGGAAAGCCTCACAGCTATGAAGCTCGAGTCAATGTGAGATTGATGTCTGATCATAAATCATCAGAGTCAGTGCAAGGACAAGACTGAGAATGGCTCATTAGAGAGAGGGCAAGGCAAGAGTCGGAGCAAGAGAGCAAGAATGGGATTTACAGATGGCGGAGCAGTCATAGACTCACCTCTACCGAGTAGGAGAGCTCCTCTTTGTTGTTGTCTTCATTGATTTTCTCAAAGAGATCTTCACAGAGCTGAGAGGCAGAGAATAAAGATGAAAAAAAGAATTTAAAAAAACATCCAAATGGTAAAAGGGAAGATAAAGAGGAAGGAGGCATGTGGATCAATGAATACACCAACTACTAAGAAACAATTTGATGGGTATAGAGCTTTTCAGGGTACTCAAGAGACTTTTCATTTACCAACAAAACCTAATATACAGAGGAAATACTAACGAAATACAGTAGGTAGACCTAAATAGGCAGAACTAAACATAAATATAGGGCCATCATGGAAGGCAGTTTCTGAAAAGGCAGATTTTGAGGGCAGGTGGTAAGGGTTGAGTGAATGCTGGTTGTGATAATTCTGATACAGATTTAGAGTTTGGTATCGTCAGCATAGCGGTTACCCCAAAGACAGATTTTGTCAAAGACGTGTAGGGATGAAGACAAGGAGACCAATTATCAAATCTCTGGAGGACACCTTGGAAGACCAGGGCTCAGCCAGATTTACAATTACTGATGCCAATGTACTGGTGTCAGTCAGACAAAGAAAGTATAAACTAGGCATAGGCCATGAAAACTTCAATATTTATTTGTAGGGATCAACATAAATATTTGGGCAAAGTTCAAGATATTTGTTTGTTGATCTACTTGAAGATGATCTTTCCACTGTGTCTTCCCGTTTGGCAGCAATAAATATATGAATTGATGTTCACACTGCTGCAAAAAAAGTTTTAGCAGCCGGTGTCACAAATGTGCTGTTCACCAGTAAACAGCTCCCAACCTTGGTCCAGGTAATCTGACTTTCAATGACTGCAACATCTGTAATGATACTGAGCAAAAATATATGATGGTGTGGTTACAATGACTTGATTCCAGTGTAAGTTCTTTGGGTAGGTTAGTACGCTAACTGGGTCACAGCTCTCAGCTATCCATGTTCACCCTACTCAGGCAAAAATTTCAATAGCAGTGTAAAGAGACTATCTAAGAGACTGTCTCTAACCATTGAAATTCTGCCAAACAGTAATACTGCCAAATGGTACGTGTGACCTGACTCCACAATCCAGAAGAACAAAATAAGTATTTTTCGAGGGGGGTATTTAAGAGTTTGACATCTGAGGAAACAAAAAGGTCTTTGGTAACTTTGAGAGGGGCAGTCTGAGTGGTTCATAGACAGACTTTGAAAAGCTGATGTCAAATTTTATCATTTTGTGAATGCAAACAGAAACTACTAGTATGTCATTTGATTGGGACTGTGACAGAGAGCTGCATGTGAGGGTCCTCCAACTGTTATGTCCTTGACCAATCAGTTTATGTAAATGACTTAGCATAGTACAGCACAGCCAATCACTGTGTTGTGGCGGTGCTGTGTGAAATGGGAGAGCAGACAGACAGGAAGGAAAGGAGACAAATGAACAAAAAAGGTAGTGGGCCATTGTTTTGTTCAAAAAACATTGTTCAAAGATTATCACTGACTTCATTTATCAAATTCTTCTGCTACCTGAGGCACTTCTACCTGTTATTTGGTGGTTTATTTGAAGAAGTAATATTCAAGTAAAGCTAACGCCATTATTATGACCTGGTTAAAGACATGGCCAACTGCTAGATATTCTGATAGACCACTTTTGTTATGTAAAGCATTTTTGGCCCAGGCTCTTCTTGCTGGGTTTGTGCTTGTCAGTGTGGACAGACTGTTGTTTGCATGATGAAGATCATATCTATTGTGGTTTTTTTGCTAGCAGTCACCAGTTTCATCACATATCTTGAGATTCTTTAATCTGGACTGGTGTGAAGCTGCTTGTGTTTCGATGGCAACATTATACACACACTGTAAATAACTAAATGCATGCACATCATTTGCACTGAAAAATAATGATATTCTCTCCATTCATTCCCACATTCAGTGCTCCCAGTTTATCTGAACCTCTGCTATGCTATTCAGTAAAAACAGGAAGGTGTATTGTGGGACAAACCATGGGAATGATTCCTTCCTGGCCTTCCTCCTGCTTGCCCATCATGGTGTAGGACTTCCCAGCTCCAGTCTGGCCATAAGCGAAGATACAGACATTGTAGCCTTCAAAGGCGTGCTGCAGCATTTCTTTGCCGATGTCATTGTACACGCGGTTCTGTGATGCAAAGCAAGGGTCTTCTGGCTGTGGGAAATATAGAAAAATAACTTAGAATTTATAAAACGGCAATGAGCCCATGGTGTTTCAAAAAATTTGTTGGTCAACACTTGTTGGCCATCAGAGACATTTTAACTGAGATTTTTGTGAAATGTTTAAGCTCACCGTAGTGTGTGACCAATAGGAGTAATCAAAACTGAAGGTCTTTGCTGGTTCCTTTGGGGCTTTGGGGTTGAGAATAGCTGTTGAGGAGCAAAAACACACATTAGTAATAGGGCTGATAACATCTGGGTTAAGTGTGAAGATGAGATAAACACTTCCGCTTTCTTGCAGTTTCAGGGCAGCCTTTAAATTAAATTCTCTGTTAAAGCATGTAGGTTTGTGATATTTCAGCTTGATTTGATTACTGGATTAAGATTTGGAAGATTTCCCATCCCACATAAAATCTACCAAATGAAAGTAGTTTCTATGAACTGATCTGGATACAAGGGCTCTTAAATGGAATATACAATCAATTCTTAATCAGCTCTAAAAACAAAATTTTAGATAACAGCTTTACAAATCACAACATGAGGCGACACTGTCATGTACCAACTTCATTTATTTAATCTATTTTGACTGGCAAATACTGTGTCTCTGGAGATCCTTTTCTTGAATCACAGAACTACTGGTGATATATTTAGAACAGAAAGTCACATGGATCAGTCACAGATTAAGAGCCACTGGCTTTTTTGAGAACTGCAACTGATGTGTCAAGTTTTACTGAACATTTTATCTTAAATCTGTCTCTTAAGCCATTATTTAAACTGAAGTAGCACTGCAAAAAGAGAAATAGAGAAAACATTTACTAATATATAGCATACTTCTACAAACCCGCAATCACCTGTTGTGTCTGCAAATGGCATGATGATGACACAACATTTCTGCTCTACCCAGCCATTCTCTGTGGCCACACACATTTCTAATGAACAAGAATCTGCAGCCATGCCTGGAATGTCATCCCTCTCAACCATGCTTGCTGGTCACACTGGGACAAATGTCCAAGCTTTCCACACCAACAGAGAGCTATGCCTTTTGCAGTGGGTATGGAAAGAGGGAAAGGAGGGGACAGTGTCATGAGAATGTACAGTAGCATGTTTGTAGAAATTAGTACCCAGTTGCTGCTCCAGTCTCCCCACCCTTTCTGACAAACTGCACTCAGGCTGTCTAAAGCTGCCTTGTGTAGGGGCCAGTGCAGAGTTGGCTGAGGCTAGACAGTCAAACACATACCTCCACCATCAGAACGGAGGGGGGAGGTGGAGCATAAGCACAGAGGAGAAAGAAAAGGGCGAGTGGAAAAAAGGGGAAAGAGAGACTAAAGTTAACGGGTGTGCTCACGAGCCTAGCAACGATCCAAACACAGCAGCAATAGAAACCAGAGGCATGATAAAAGGAAAAAAAAACTGTATACATTCAAGGATTAAGGAATAACAAAACTATGCTGATATTCACAGTGTTTTCTCAGAGCAGATCTTCAGTGTGAACCACAATGCGGTAATTAGCTCTCGTGAATGCAAATTACGTGCTCGGCTAATAGGCAAATTAGAGCCAGGTCTGGCTCCTTGATGTGGGTGAGGGTGCTTGAGAAGCTTTTGCATCAAGATGTCCCCCTGCAGAGTGCCTGTGTGTGTTCAGAGGATTTCAGCACACTAATTAATAATGCAGGAGATGTGGAGAGAAGGGGATTGCATATCGCCCTCCCTGGGTCACATGCTGACAGAAAAGCACAGTGTGTCCTCAGAAACCAGAATGCCAACTGGTTTACGCTGAATATATGATGACGGCAGCTGTGACTGTGCTGAAACTAAAATCTTGGTAGGAGGGCAAAGCTCTACACAGGTAAATACTGTGTTTTTGTTTGTACCAACTAGTCTAGTCAATCAGGTTAAGGTGCACAAGTGGAGCAGCGGTTTCCTTATTGGGCACTGGAAGAGGAGCTTGAGTGAGACAGGGGGCTAAATAAAGCCCCATCTCACCTTTGACCTGCCTCCAAAGGGAAACTGGAGCCAGGGGACGAAGAAACGAAGGGGGATTTACGTTGCTGATGCCCTTATTCCCCTTTCCTGGAACAATCCACAGTGGCTATTAATGAGGGGGGCTGCCTAAGCTCTGTTCCAATACCACTGAGGCAGCTCAGCAGTAAAAACAGACAGATGATGAGACAGACGCCCAGTGCCACATTCAGGCTTGGGGACAGTGGGATGACCATGTCAGACCATGGGTATGACTGTGACAAACTAGCTTTCCTGGGGAGCAGGGCTGCGTTCCACAAAGACATGACATGATCTTTGTAATCTCTGAACACCTGTCTGCTTCCCCTGGTCCAGTCTAGGGCTCTCCTCAGATAGAGTGGGCAAGGACAAAGTGAGACAAGGGAAATGAGCTGCTATTGAGGGGGGAAGCGTGCAACACAATCATAATGCTGTATGTCAGCAGTCAGTGGGAGAGAGAATTGCTAAGCACTTAGGTGATTCATGTTCACGATGTACCATGAACGCCTCTGCCCACTCCGATGCTCTCAGCACAGAGAGCTGCCTCCTTGCCCATCTGGTCCTGTCAGTGCGTCAGAGGAATGCTTCTTTCATAAAAGAGTCTATAAATGTGTATCAAGGGCAAAGGCATGGCAACTACTGCACAAATGGAAGAATACCCATCATTAGATCCGCTCGCAGAGGGGGACAGGGGTGACAATAGCTGCATGCCTGTGCAGTCTTATTTTTCTTTTACTTGTACTTAAGAAGGAAACAAAGTAGGGCTGGGCAATATGGATAAAACCAAATATCACAATAGAGCTACCTCAGTATTGTTATTGTGATGAGACTGCAAGAACGACTATTGGTGCTTTAATAAGATGTTTACATACAACAGCTTTTTGGTAATGATTACAAATGTGGATATGATGATCAATAAGGCAGACTCAAATAATAGAACAACTAAAACAGTTTAAATAGTTCAAAAAATTGCATCTTTTTATTGAAATGTAGCCTTTAAAACCAGAAAAAGACAACAGTTATCACAATATCTAAAATAAGAGATGATATCACGTCATAGCCTATATCATAATATGAATATCATATCAATATATCGCCCAGACCTACAACAGAGCTTTTAAAAGTAAACTCAACTGGCAACTGCAAAACAGCTGTCACTGAATATTCAATGATGGAGCCAAATGAGGTGAATTTTATCCCACTGGTTGAGCTTTAGTAAATCAGACAGGGTTGTTTGAGAGAGCTCCATATAATACAGCATTACTTTTAATACTATGCCCTCCTGTCTCAACTCATTTTCAATCACTCAAATAACTGTATGCACATGAATCTGTGGGACACACACTTAAAAACATGGGCTATGTGAGCATCGATAGATTCATAGACATCTCACAAACAAAACATTTCAATGACGAATTCCTACTTTCCATTTATAGTAAATATTCCCAATAGAGTCACATCCTGGACTTAAAATGGCAGACACATCCTCCTGCCTAATGAACAACGTCATCGCTCTGCCCTTCTCAACCATGGCAACAGGTATAGGACCAGATTCCAGTTGCTATAACAACCTCAACTTGGCACAGAAGGGAAGGATGAAGCACATCTAGTTCTGTTTTCTCTCGCCTCAAGCATCCCCCATTGCTACATTGTGGGAATTATGTGGAAGGCAACTTAATCCAGGTTTAGGGACAATTACAATACAATTATTTTACAAATAGTATTTCAGGATCCAAATCCTTTAAAACTTGTGAAAACAGGCAAAAAGGCAAACTGTGAAAAGTATTAGGATTTGTAACTAAGACATTAAGCTACTTATCATGTCAGACTCTATAGGCAACACCAGAAAAACTACACAAAAACCTTTCAAACGGGAATTTTTTTTTTTAATAACAAGAGCATTATGAAGAACAGACATGAGTGGTAGTTTATAAATGCTACATGATGATCCATGTGTGGCTGATCATTATATAAAGAATTGTGAGTGAGTGAGTGAGTGAGTGAGTATAAAGGGTATTCATTGATTATTCATGTACCAGGAAGTAAATGCCCGTGCTCTGGAAGAAATTTAACATACCAACAGAAGGGTCAGACGCCTGCTCTTATCAATACTGTGTCATCTGCAGGTCATTGGCACACAACACCTGTTTCCACGGACATATTATCCATCTTGCTTGTATGGATAACATGCAGCTCTGTGTGGGAGAGCTCAGCTGCAGAGATGATATTCTCAGCATGGTGAAATCTAGCCAGAATACCATTTATATTAAACCAACAGACACATGCTGCCGCGTAGTGTTCTGGGTGCCAGGTCAGGAAGGGTACTTCGAGTGATTATTCTTCCATAATGCTGCAGTTCTGCAGTACAACTTCCACAGCATACAAAGCTAATAGGACGCTAGTACTCCCCAGGAGCTCTCCATTTCAAGGCTGGCTGGATACCCGTTAACTAACCACATCCTGCTATCTAAAGGCTATCACACAGCTGGTTGTAGCTGGCAGACATTTTGTACCCGAGTTTCAACATGGGGCCTACAATCTGAATGGAAAAAACAAAAACACCCCCAATAATTAGGTTGTTAGGAGGTCTCTGAGCACCAGATGGGGACTAAAAGCCAGCCCCATTCACCTGAGACTAGCAGATGAGTGGGGCCTAAAATGGCTGAACATGTCTGCCTCTCTTCTCCGGTGACCCTCTAAGGACCTGCTCGCTGTAAGCTAGAGCCGATCAATACCCACTAGTGAGGACACTGTCCTGCTTAGCAGACAGCAGATAAACGCATTAAGTAAATGCATATTTAAGAACAAAACAAATCAAAACAAATGGCTGCACAGCTAAAAAACCCAGACATTCACTGAAATAATATCTGTACAGAATTTTAATTACAACATGCACTTCTTTCAGTAAGGCTGAGGAATTTTAATGGCTTCCCTGGGGTCTATGTGCATATGGGGAAAAGTGTGATGTAAGAGTGCACTCCTGGATAAAATTATTTTATTAAATTCTCTCAGGGTTACAGACTAACACTTTCCACAAGTTCTACCAACATTTTTATCTGTTGGCACCAGAAAATGGCATTACACAAACATTTTGTACTGGACACTGTTTAACATGCTTAATAAAATATGAGGCTCATTTAAATGAAGACTTTCCCATAAGCACTCCTCATACTAACTTTTGTATTTGTCACATTATCCCTAGATTTTAAACAATCAATATTCATGGTCTGCATTTTCATTTGTTTTTATCCTAAGCTGCATCCCAAACACTAAGAGGTTATTGCATAGGATATTGGTTTATATTTTATAAATCAGGTCAATATGCAAGGATATACTACTGGACAGAGATATCGACACAGCTCTTTCTCTTTCTCTTTAAATGAGAAATAAATAGCAAAAGCTGTTTTTGGTGCCTGCTGATTTATTTTTAAAAATCAAGTAGCCCAGAGGTAATTTATGCTGCAGTGGCAGAATGAAGGGGAAGAAATGAAGGGGAAGAAATATCATCCAATAATCAGCCATGATGTAGCCAAACTATTGATCAAACCGTTTCAAAAGAACTTGATCACCTTCCATGAGAGACCAGTATGTTTTGAGCAGGAGCAGAAATAAGTTCAACTAGCCCTTACTACAAACTGTTGGCACTTTAATAACTTAAGCAAACATGAACACGTTTTTTTTTTTTTCCCTCTTTTTTTTTTTATTTGAACATGAACAAATAAATAAACATAGAACAAAATAAAGAACATTTCAGAGACTAGGATTGTTTTGGTTAAACAGGGGGGCAACTGGGGGAAAAAAAAACAGTGGCACTACTGGAGAAAAAAGTTGCAATATGCAGCCAAATGGTCACTTTCTAGAGATATGTCTCATTTGCTCAGCCGCTCAACCCTATCTATTTCAATGCAACATGACAGCTGCACACCTGTATCACAGTTTGTGCATGAGTAGTGAAGCAAAACAGTTGTTGACACGAGCAGACTGTTTTAGCAGTGCCCCTGTAAGGCTAATAGCGTTCTTCCACCTTAAAGAGGAAACATAAAGAGTGGATGGGGCACATTCTGAGTCAGCCATGGTTGACTCACAGACATGCTCTACGTGTTGCATTCAATCTGTTTGGCAGAGACAGTGTGAAGGCTGGGTCGTTGCGGCTGTGGCACAGGTGGCAGAGCTGTCACTAGATGTAGCTCAATGCTGATGGCTAAAAGTAGTTTCTGAGCACTGCTATACATGCTTGACAAACAGCTGAGCCTGTGGCAGCCACAACACAAGACATACAACATCTCCAAAACAGAAACAGCCATGTGCTATCATCATTGCCCACTTGGATACAGTACACTTTTGCGCCTAGCCTAGTAAAACCCTCATAGCTTTTGATTAAAAAAAATAGCCACAACACAACACAATACCCTTTTGTTGAGTACTCCTGCCAAATAGCCTGGATCTTTCCTGGCAAGGCAAATAGTTCAGCAAGCCTGGAAACCTGCCTCGTCACACCACAATCCATATTTCTAGGTAACAAGCACTGACTCAGACTAAGAAGTGTGGACAAAAAGAGGGCCATATGCCCAGACTGAAACAAACTTTAATCCTGTTAACGTTAAGAGCACGCCTTTACGTTTGATTAGTTGAAACATTAGTTCAGAGTAATTACTGTAACTCTAGGGGGAGGCACTACATTCCCACCGACAAATTCTCAGTTTCTACTCAGAAGGCTGATCACGTCATTTTTGTCTTTCTACTGGGAGAGGAGAGGAAGAAAAGCACAGGAAGACACCAGAACAATGCAGTGAATGCAGGGTATTGCGGCTGACAACAGAGCCTGCAAAACACATTAGGTAATCTGTTATGACAAGCCTTTATGTGGCCAGTCCCCACTATCACAGACAATGACCCTTTTCACGTTGCCTCACCCCCCCGCTTGTGACCGCCACATTTAGAAAAAGGAAACCTTCAATGGCATGGCATTTTTGTTGGAGAGTGACTGAAGTCAACAGCACGTTTCAGCCTCAAAAATCCCAGATTGGCACAGCTTGTGTAAACTGCAAATGAAAAACAAATGGGCTGTGTTGCCAAAGAATGTCTATGTATTTTTTTTTTAAATTAATAAACAAGAACAAAATAATGTCTTTGCTTTTTTGTAAAACAGCAACAACAGCTTAGATGAAATACACAAAATGGTAGAATGAGCTAAACCAAAACAAACATAATGTAAGGTAAAAAAACTGACTGTGTGTCATAACCACAAAGTCAGAGGTGTGATCTCTGCAACACAATGTTTCCATTGGGCATGAAGGGTCCTCAAGCAAGACACTGAGCATCAGCTGCATCAGACTAAGAATCAGACTAAGAACATCAGCCGAAGGTCAAAAAAGTTCAAAATGCTGTGCACAATGCACATGGCTTTTGGTGGGGTTGTCTGTCTAACTAGAAAGCGGTGGCACAGGGTGCAGGCCTGGCCTATATGCCAGCTGTTCTAGCACTGAGTACCATCTATTTATACAGCAGCAGATGGCAGCTGGTGCCTTGCATGCCGACAGACTGTCAGTGACAGGAAAGAATGGGCAGATTTCAGCTGCCCAACCTTTCCGCCACACTCCTAGCCAAGCTGAGCAGCTCCCAGACCACAGGCAGTGATAGCTAGCTAACACCACGAGTGCCTTCTGATATCAGCTTACGTAGACTCACTGAGTGCAGGATGACAGAGACTATAGAGAGGCTTCTAGAGGCCACCAGATAGAGAAAACATGCTAAGCCAGCAGGACTCCATTCACAAGCTAGACAAACAGAGCTACAATAAAGAGAAAGGGATATTAGGCTGCCTCTCAGGTGTTGACATGGAGGGTTAAACCCACATAGCACACAGGACTAGCATGCGGTCTGAGCTGAAATGACACATCTCAAAATGTCACTGCAATTTACTAGGAATGAGGTGATATATTTTTTAAGTCCGACATCAATATCCAATATCTTCCTAACCAGAACAGGTGACACACGTGCATTTTTGTAACAAATGTAATACAGAAACAGTTGTATAACAGGTTAAGGTTTAGATAATTTTGTGCTTTAAAAATGCAAAAAAAAACAAAAAAAAAAAACAACTACAACAAAAAAAACAAATGGACTATGTTTGTTTTACAGTTGTACAAAGTGATACAAAAAGGTCATAAAAGCGTCAATATTGCAACTAGCCAAATATCAACAGCAAAAATAATACTGGACTAATAGAGATATTGCTTTTTCAAGTTATCAGCCAATATATTGGTTCATCTCTTGCAATAATTCTAGTGGTTTTAGTGTGTCTGACCCCGACCTGAAAGCATCACCCAACTTCTCTTACAAATGTATTTGTCATTTGCACCTCAGTGTAACACTGACAAATGGATACAAGATCCAAGGTCAGAGAGTTCAGCTGTTTTCGAGGCTCTGTGAGTGCTTTTCATGGAACTGGTCCAAGGAGGATATTCTCCTCTCCTGCAGGTGCTGCCTCAAAGGTCACAGGTCATCTTAAACACATCCTGTGCCACAGAAGGCTGTCCGAGAACTATAGTAATGCTTCTACGGTGCGACAGACTCTGTTATTTTCCAGCGTAAAAATAGCACTAATGTATTAAACATTCAAAGCTGCCTGTGTCGACCTGTTCACAGGGGCCTTTGAGGAAGTGAGACACTGAGTACGTTTACATGCACACCATATTCCGGTTCGGGTCAATATTCCGGCTAAGGTAACTGCGCCGCGGCAACTGGAATATTCCGTTTACATGTTACTTGGCATGCCCCCGTGTTTCGGCGTATTGCACTCTCTTACGTAATGCGACACTCAGCCGCGGGGAGCAGCAGCACACGTATAGGCGTCTGGTCTGCCGGAAAAAAAAGACGAAGAAGTCTTCTTCCTCGTCTTCTTCTTCTTTTTCTTCTTCTTCTGTCGCTAGTTCTATGTTTTCTCCCATCGATATCCTCCATGATATTTAAGTCTTTCATTAGCTGAAGGCGGACTGCAGTCTCCTGGCTCCTGGCCATGCCGTTTTCCCCACTTGCAGGTAACCATAGCAACAAAGATGCCACAGAATTCCTTGCGAGTCAAGCATGCGCAGTTGTGACTGAATATTCCGGTTCGGGGCATTTTCCGACTAAGGTGTTTACATGCCCCAATATTCCGGTTGGAACAGGAATATGCCAGGGGGCTTATTCGGAATTCTCTCCAACCGGAATATGACCTTAATCGGGTTCGGTGCGTGTTTACATGACACGTGCGCAACCAGAATATTGCGAATATTCGGGGTCAAACATGCTTGCGCACAGCACGAATAGGGTAATGTGAGTAGCCTCTAAGGGTTTGAGGGATAGTGGTCATCTAGATCTCCATATGGCCCTCCAAACAGAGCATTTCTAGATGCAGACCACAAACGAAGGGGTAGAGGAAATGCAGAAGAAATGCCAGGAAAGAAGTCTATAAATGTAGTATATATTCTCAAATTACAATGCAAAAACTATAAAAGGATACATTAGTTTTGAAATATGTAATTGGTTCTTTATGACAAGCATTCACCAAAAAAAAAAAAAAAAAAAAAATCACTATTCACGGAAGTATAAAATATAAATCCACAGTGAACTGTGTGCACTTCCCCCTCTTCTGATGTCAGTGCAGGGCTTTATGAAGTGCTGTGGTTACAGGAATGCTGTCCTGTCCTGTTTTGTGTTTAATACAGTAGTCTAAAGAAGTACAGTAGCCTAGTAATGAAGAATTATAGTGCTGTTTTGTTTGATTTTTCTCTACCCAGACTCATTTCCCCTCTACAGTAGGCTACTGACAAATATACTTCTGCATGGATTATGGCGACTGATGACATACAAAGTGGTGTCACCCTTCATAGGTAAAAATTTGTACCCCGAACCCTTTTAGTTCCATTCTGAAGGGCCACTACCCAGTCGAGGGCACTCCGAAACTAGGGGTAAAGCCAATCGAAGTGAGTTGGGATTGGCAAAAGAAAATTTTAAAAAATTAAAGAAAATACCTCAGAAAATACTTCATGAAAATACTGATGCACCTTTTAAACTCAGCATAGGTAGAGCAACATCATGGGTGATAGTATCAACAAAGTGAATCAATCAGTGCCTCACATACCATCTGACATAAAAGTTTGCTGTGGAAACCACACTAAAACTTAGCTGCCATGACATTTGTAACCAAGACAGAGTTCACATCCACAAGAGCTACGACTTTAAAATTAGCACCTTGTCCTGGAAAGCTTTCCAAACATCAGCCAATGCAGCATAAACTGTCCATCAACACAGCTTAAGGCTGAGGCAGGTGCTCTCATCCCGAAAATGAAACTGGACAGAAGTCACTGGCCATATACATGCAATGAAGAAAAAGTCACTCTCTTCTTACTTAGTAAAACCATTCATGGGAAATACACTACTGCAGTTTGGGTTTGCTAGACTATGAATCATAAAATCCTATTATCTCTGTGACCATGCAGGATCTACATGGGCAAATAGACTTTTGTTATTCCAAAGCAGTTATGAGTCTGCTTTGAATTATGAAACATATTTAAACTTAGTTCCTTTTCTGTATCTGCACAACATACAGTAGATCCAGCTCTGCAACACATCATATGACCCAGGCAGAATGGCTGAGTGTGGACAACAGTGTAGACCAGGCTGTGCAGACAAGGGAGATACACACACAGCCCCTAACATTCACTGCTCACAACAGGCGCCCATTTTACGGAGCAGTGACCTGGATTTCCTCAACTAGCCTCTGCTCAAAAACCCAAGCCTCGCTTTAAATGCTTACTGGCTTTATGTAAGCTCCAGGAACACAAGTCTAGCACACATAACTGCACTAAATAGGTGTGTTTTGTTGCTAAATATGATAAACTGATGCAACAAAACAAGTCCTTCTTGTTCTGTAGAACCATACAAAATGACATGACATGACTGCTTAGAACTAATGTCAGATGACTAACACCATTTTTCTATCTTCTTTATCTAGCTTCTCTGTGGTAGACGGAAATGATGAACAAAACTGTGCATGTGTATGTGTCTGTGCGTATGTGTATACGACTGATCACAATTAGCTGCAGGGCAATAGCACAGCAACATGAAACAGCTCTACTTTGGAGGAGCAGAATGTCTGGGAGCCAACCACAGCGAAGGACAGCTCTCTCAACTTATTAAATAAGGGTTCAAAAATAATATATTGCCCCCCTCCCTGCCACCCTCTCTCCTTGCTTCATGAATAAAACAAAGTGAGCATGGTGCCCACCACCAGGCTGCTCGTGCCTGGACTACAAAGCTCTCCTGGTAGCCTCTGAATTCAGCCCATAGCCTGTGGGAGGCAACATAACAACAAGGTCTCGAAGGAGAGCTGTGTTCGCCAGGACGCAAAAAAACTAAAAACACATTCACTTTCCTGAATGTGGGAAAGTCCAGCCATTATATCCAACTTAGGTAATGAGCCAAAGTGTAGGTGAAGGGGAGCAAGCCGGGAGTGCCATGACCTCAAAACAAACACACCATTATCAGCCTTTTAGTGCCTGCTTGCATCATCAAGTTGGGGATGAATGGAGATGGATGTGGGCTGCTGTGAGCACGACCTGATTTACACAGACAACTGAAAAACCCACTGGTTATGTGCAGAAGACAGTGTGATACAGACTGATACTGAATTGAAAAGAAAAGACCATTAAATTCACTGACACGTAATGCAAATTTTAATAAACCATAAGGACCAATATAAGTATGACTGCTGTAAGTCAGATGATTTGTCAGTATATTGTAAAGATTACATAGGACAAACTGAACTACAACATATTGGTATATGCCATAATGGTGTGTATTCTTAATGTAGGTGAAAAAAAACTTCCTGCTTTCACTGATCAACTCTTTTTTTTTTTTTTGGAACAACTACACCACTACATCCCATAGACTTCCCTTCCTATTACTCAAGTCCAAACACACCTACAAGAATGCATGAGCAGGCCTACGCATGCATACATACGTTCCTAATTCCACAGAAAATTGGCCAGTGACCCCAGACAGACAGTTTCTACCACTACTCATCTGATTAGGCAAAGCCATAAAACTGGGACATATCTAAGGGTTTGGCAGAATTGCATTTCACCAGACTAATTTAGTATTGTTTTGTTCTACCTTGTTACATGAGGCAGAGCATGGGGAGCAGGATGGACCATTGACCTTTTATCTCCAGTTATATTAATAACCTTAATGGATCTGTTTCGTCTACAGGCCAACAGCCAATCGAAGAGAAGCCCCCTATAAGCATCTATCTCCTGTCGCTAAAGGGCTCTACACTGCAAAAAGTATCCATCTTAACAAGCCATTTTATTATCATTCACTATTAAAGTGTTATTTTTCATAAAACAAGTGGGAAGAAATCTGCCAATAAAGTGAGATAAATACACCAATGGAGTCTCTGCCTTATGCTGATATTGACATCTGGTTCTAGAAAACACTGGAATTGCACTGATAACAAGCCAAACGTTGTCCCTCGCTCCACTGAGAGATTTTTTTTTCACAAAAATTACATTTAGTGAGTAGATATCTGTCTAAATGATGGGCATGTTTTGCTGTTTTATCACAACATGCCAGACACCAACCATAAAAACAAATAAACAACAATGAAAATACTAAAATAGCTTTGCATTTTCCTTAGTTTCACTCCACTGGATGCACATCACGCATTTCTACACCTACAGGTTATGACTGAAATCCCATTATTCCTGGCTGGGCGGCTGTATGTGATGCTGCCTCACGCTTTCCTGCACGTGATTGGTGCTTGTGCATGACTTTCACTGTCTCTGCAGCTATGGCTGAGACTGCATCTCCCCCCTCCCCCTCCCAGCCAGCTCAGATCCTATCCTCTATGCTCACATCCTTCACTTTCTGCAGGGAAGCTCACAAATCCCTGCAGAAAGTGATCTTAACCCTACAGGAGAGAACCAATTGTAAGATAGAACAGTGAGGTGCACAAAATTTACCAATTTACACAAAATTTCCCCCTATCCAAGGTGAGACCAGAAATGCTGATTCCAATTCATTATTAGTTAGTATGCAACCTAAGAACAAAAAATCCTAAGAGGAAAACATCTGATAGGCCACAGATCAGAAATGAATGTGTGTGTGTGTAACTATGAAAGAAAATGTGCAAAAGTCTCAAGCCTGTGAAAAAATTTAGGTTAGACTGAACTGCCCATTGTGATTTAACTAATTAAACAGATGAGCTGAAATTTACCATAACTTATCGCTGAATTTTAGTCTTGGAAGAACAAGCAGCCTCAACCCCGTGTTGAGTTTTAATCTACATCTTTAACTCTAAATGTAGTATGTAATGTAGGTGCTATGACTGACATAACACAGTGTCACCATATCGCAAGGCTGAGTGTATGGTTAATAATGCCTACGGTTTATGATAAACTTCAGAAAATCTACAAGATTATGATATACAGCAGTTTGCAAGACATTTGCTCGTCTTCAATGGTAAACTCTCATTTGTTTATTTGAAGACATCTGTAGACAATCCTGAAGCCATATGATGTCAACATGAGAGAAAAGAAAGAAGAATTTGATGTGTCCAGATGTTATTTGCAAAAATCAAATATTCTCTCAGGATTTTGTGTTCCCATTTTAAGCTGTTACAAGCTGACCTAGAAATTGTTTGGGAGTTAGCAAACAATATTAGTTGTTAATCTACTGCTTTGAATGTTAAATCTACTCAGCACTAAACCAAAGTGGTTAAAAAAAAAAAAAAAACACTCTTGAATGTGTTGCATAGTGGCACTTCCAAAAAGTCTAAACTGAAACAAAAGCAACAAAATGGAGTAGGTGGTGAAAAGTCAACATAAGTGAGAGGTGTGAAAGCTGCAAGTGGCTCAGTCAACCAGAGAGCTGAAACAGCAATGTACTAAGAGGAGGCATTTATCACTTTCCCCTTCTGACCTCTACCAGAGCAAGTGAATTCCAGCACTTAGCCTATTCCTGGTATGCAGTCAGTGCCATGCTCTTGTTTCTTCTGCATTTCAAAACACATACTGACGAAAGAGGATGCTGTGCCAATATGAAAGGACACAAAGGCTGAGTGATCAGTTTGAGGCAAAGCACTGTTTTAGCGTAGATGGTATTGGTGATAAAGCTTTGTGACTAGAACATTAAAATGTTAAAATAGGCTGTGCTCCAGCTAACTCAAGATGAAAAAAAGGCAGAGAGCAAGAACAAGATTTTACCAAAACAAACTCAATGCAATCATGAGTCTGTGATGGCATCTGGATGAGTGGATATCACAAGATGTGTCTCTGTTCAAACCAGGCACACATGACCCATTTCCAGTTCCATAAAATATTTTCAGGCTTTGAAAAACTCAGACAGGAGGGTTCTAACTATCATTCAGTGGCCAATAATGGAACTTCTTTAAAGGAAAATTCTGTTATCAAACACATTAACACCATTTTAAACCATTTAAACCAAAATTTCTACCATTAAGCTATGTCTTCCTATTGTACTTGGCAATTTTAGCCACAGAAAAATGGAATTGCACCATATAATAAAACAGCATCAGTCAAGTGGAATTTTCCTTTAAATGTCATTAAAATCTGATAAAACATTTTGGCCTTTAGAGTCTGTGTCCCATACCCACACACACACTGACCCACATTCATAAAATCTAAATTGTCCAAACCTAACTTTCATTTGTCATGTCATTATAATTAAGTAATTTCCAAATCTGAGATTCACATGACATGTTGCTTCACTATAACCACAGCCTGACACAGCATGAGCTGATAACAGACACAGACATCTGCCCGTCCTCCCACCTAATTAGGAGGTCAGTCTGGAATGTGTGTCTGCTATGTAGCTGGTGCATGTGTGCAAGTGTGTATCGCTCCAGAACAATCTCAGCGTGAGGCAGTGAAGAATGTAACACCCTGAGTGTGTGTGTGTGTGTGTGTGTGTGTGTGTGTGGGTGTGCACACACCTAGAAGGGTCAGAGAGATTACCAAGGCAGGGCGTGGCGATTTGCAGGATTATACTGGCACTAATCAGGTCAATTGGCTGACTTGCACAGGGTTCACCAGCAAGATGACCATCCCTCTGCCAAACCCCATGCTCCCCATCTCACCCCAACTTGTCTTGTCACCTCTGTTATCAACGGCCACTCAGCTACAGCAGTACACACCCATTCATGTGAGTTGGGATTCTCGTTGACATTTTTGTGACTGCTGCGGCCTCCTCAGATATGTAAGTGACACTGGGGCTCAGCTGATCCCTCGCTGCTGGGTTTTTGTAAGGTCAACATCCACTTAGCTCAGCCTGAGAGGACACTCAGCAAAATTGTATCTGAAAGCTGAAAGTTTAACTGATACTGTGACCTTCTGTCAGGTCTATTAGTTTGTTTACTCTTGGCTTGGGGCAGTGCTGTGTAGCAGCTAAGAATGTCACAATACCAGATTTTTCATAGTTGATCCCAATACCAGTGAAATTGCAGGATTTCCAATATCTGAGTCCAAACTGACTACAAATCCAGAAATCCATTTTCAGCACACACTCCTTTATTTAAACGCTCTTTATAAACATTAACTAATAAACAGAAACTTCTGTGTTTCAAGTATTTAAACATACAGGATAGATTAGAATAAGAACACTTACATCAAAAATATTCTTACCACTAGCTATCTCCCATAGTGAAACAAATTTGATTTAGTGTCAGTGTCTTGAAAATGTGACTAAGAGTGTGCACAGATTTGTTCCACCACAGTTCACCTGACGCACACCAACATCACAGTGGACAGGCTACTGTGTGCCAACTGCGCAGCATCAATCAGCCATCCCAGGCCTTACATACATACATGAGTGGCTGCTCATTGGCTGAGTGTTAGAACATAATACACAGGTTACATAACCAGCCAGAGACCAATGTGGAGAACACATCAGGGCCCTAATGAAGGCAGCCTTTTGATGTCCTGCCGTTCTCCACCACTTGGAGTACCAACACTAACCAACGCAGCAGCCCATCACGTCACCTCTTCTTAATTGCATTTGCTCTGGTATGTCTGAGAGCTTCCACTGAAAGAGGCCTTTGCTTGGTTCCAGCCTGCTTGCAGAGGCCTTGGACACATCTCTTGCACCCTGGATAATCAATTTGCCACCCCTGTGCCTGCTCTCTATCACTGACAGCCCTGCATGGTGAAAAGGAGAGAGAGAGAGAGAGAGAGAGAGAGAGAGAGAGAGAGAGAGAGAGAGAGAGATCCTGCACTTGCACCCATGCTCTCTTTTTCTGTGGTGTTGACACACACACACACACACACAGACGTATCATGCCCTTGAGCGAGTGACTACAATAAGGGGAGTGTCGCGGCCTCGTCCACACAGCTGCCAAGCATCTACAAGCTGACCAAGCATCTCTGTAAAACATCCCATTTCTGTCAGGCAGCTTTCAGACCCAGTTAAATATTAGCCAGCCCCAGATACTACTCAAATATTTTTTAAACTGCCTCTTTTGATGGGACATTCCACAGGAGAGCTTAACCTTAGTCATTAGTACAACTGTGTGTTGCTTTTCTAACACACTGGTGTTTCACTGTGAGCCAGCAAAGATATGGGTGGATTGATGTACGTATATCTAACTGCTGAACTCAATTCTCTACAAAAAGCATAACCTAGTGGGATATGCTTTTTGTAAGGATTGACATGGAAAGATAAACAACTAAGCAGGTTTTTGGAGAGTGCTGTATAATTTGATACAGAAGAAAAAAGGGAACAAAAAAAACTGGTGGTCATAAAATTCAAAAAAGTCAAAAAAGAAAACATTGGCTTCTCCTAGTGAAAGAGGATCTCTAAATTAAATATTGTACAGCAGAAGTTAAAAATTAAACGCAAATTCCATGAGAAATAGGCTTATTACTGAGTAGCTGATGCAGGTCAGGATACATGAGACTAAAAATATCATACTTCGCTTACCAAGACCCTCGAATGAGCTTGCTTTGAAATCCTTTTGTTTTGAAATTCAAGAAAGGGCTTCCTTTTTCTGTGTTACATAATCTTAAGCTTGTATATGACTATCAATTAAATCATTATGCAAACCTTGACAGCATCTCCACCTCCCAAACAAACAGCTGTTGAAGTGGTTTGACTACAACACAGTGGGGGTATGCCCTCAGTAGATATACAATGTGTGAGGAAATCAAGTGAACCATAAACAAGTGGAGGAAGGGCAGATTTTCTCACTGCCTGTCAAATCGTCTCAACAGCATGTATACATATATATGTGAGCGTGTGTATGTGTGTGTGTTTGCACAGGTGTACGTGTGTGCATTTGAGCCATTAGCTACTGTACAATCTCTCAGCATCCTAATAAGACAGCATTCTCAGCATACCATCTGCAATGGAGTCCTGATGAAGGGAGAGTATGGCCGCCTGCCAGCCTCCCTTTCTGCTCTGCAATCTGCCCATGTGATAGGAGGTAGAGTAGGCACTACTGCAGCCTCCTCCTCTCTCCCTCACTACCTCACACACACATACACACACACACGCGCACATACGCACACGCACTCACTAACCTCCCAAAACACTGCATATTCCACTGCAGCTCTGCTACAAACCACACGAGTCACCCTCCAGCACCTCTGAGTGACATTGGTATAATGAAAACCCAAGGATATGAAGTGAAAGAACTGGGGATTTGACACAAAGCTTCTCTTTGGAGTAGTGGGAGAGATAAAGGCCAAGTGAGCCATAACTGGTAGGGGGGACTTGATCTTATGGAAGATTCATATAGGCTTAGTCTAATGGGGCTGATAGCACTGGCAGACAGAACCGAAGGGAAATAAAAAGTGAGCCTGCTGGCAGAACAGGTTTCTGCCGTCACATGCTGTCCTGTTACTGGGTCATTAAATGTTCCCACACTAACGTCAGGGGGATGGTGTTCATCTGTCAGCTTAAATAAGGAAATACAACAGCGTCTATCAGCTACCTGGTGACTCATAGGCACAGGTGAGCAGGCTGAATCATAGACGACAAGCCATATTCCCAGTTTTCTTCTCCTCCTTGGTCTGACTACTCTTTGATATATCTCACACAAACACCTCTGCTCCAGCAGACAAGCATACATAACAGTGTCAGAGGTTTAGACAAACATCTGCCATCAACTTACGATTGTAACACTGGAAAAAAAAACTGTGGAAATGAGATTTAAAAGGTTCATAGAGAGCTATGCATTCATTCACATGATGGGCCGTATGTGAGCATGACAATTGCATTATGACATTTTCTAAATATTTAGCGAGTGGAAATATCTAGATGAACAGAGTGACATATCTGTTAGTTTTGCTTTGTTTTTTTTTGTTTTTTTTTCATTTGAGCACTGACATTCATTTTGTGTAGACTTCTGGCCTAGATTCACGTATAGTACTGCATGTAATGCACAGCCCTTCTGAGGTTTAACATGAAACTTAAGCTTTGGGAAGCATGTTTAGTGTACCTATACAGAATCCATCTTAATCATTCCTGATAATACGCTGTTGGTGGAGAGAGGAAGTACAATGGCTGACACAGCAGCTTAATAAAAATTAAGGCCAGTTTTGATAGGGAACAATGTCTTCTTGTACTTCAAACAGGACTTTTTTGAAACCTAGAGACTATCTAAAGAGATTGGCAGTACTTCCTGATATAAACTTGACAACTTTGGGTTTTTTGTGAAAATTTCATTAAAATGTAAAACCTCCTGTAAAAAATCAAAGTCTAGCAAAAAAAAAAATTCCCCCTTACATTTCTCTTACAAAAGAGCCAACTTAAAATTCCTCGTACTGCTGACAGTAGAGGTCAACATTTTCAAACTATTTACATAAACCATGTGATGACACAACCATGATAATAACATAGTGATAACCACATCCATTCTAAAACACCAAGCGTGTGATAAAGCATTGATGAAGGGGGGGGGCTGTGTGTTGACCTCTGGGTCTCCCAGTATGGTCCAACTCAGCGTTTCTCACACTGAGACTCCTCAGGCATGCAGCCCCTTTCAGAGGAGGAGGAATTTCAACTCTGTAAGCCTTTTATTCTCTTTCAGCCTGTTTGTCCCCAACCGTTCACCATTCAGTTTGCTCATTCTGTTGTTCCCAACTAAGACCCCTGAAGGAAGACCACACGGGAGCACATGTGATGCACTGAATTCATATTAGCAGCCTACGGTGCAAATATTTAGGCCGCTGCGTTTGTATGTGTGCTTGAGTGTCCTTGTGTTGTGCCATTGGGCTACTTACTGGTACTGTTGCCTTGCATCTGAATGATACATTTTGACTCCTTGCTCATCTCCCTGGAGTTGAAGGGTCGAACCCGGACAGCGACTTTTACAGACGCCCCAGACATGTTGGCAGTTGCGTACTTTCTCCCAGTAAGATTACAAATATGTCCCTCCTGCAAGAAACAAAGAATAAAAACAGATGTTTGTGTCTGTTAGGTGAAAAAGGATTTGAGGAGCAATAAGGACTGCACGCTTGTTTTCTTGTTTTGACTGGAAAAATAAAACAAAGTGACAGAATGCACTAGTGATTTAGCAGCATCTTTTTTGGACAAATACAAATCAAACACAATCAACAATGAACTGCAACTGCAGGGAGTCTCAACATTAACCCCCTCCCCGTCCGATAATTTCCCAATCATAACAGCCTACAACAAACATGGCCGACCAAAACCACTGAGGCTCTTTAACATCTGGTAAACAGCAGTCACTCAAACCGTAACAGTCAAATACAGAAAGTCAAATTCAATGCGTTTGATTAATGGCTATACAGAACAGGTAAAATAAGCGTCTATGCATTAAAACATACAATGTCAGAAATTACCATTCTGAATGAGTTTTATAATATTGTTTGATTGTATTAAGCCTTTCTGACGTGTTTACAATCACTTATGAAGCTATACATCCCGCGGCCGATGACTCCATAAGCCAAATATCTGATGTTTTTTCCATCATGTCCTTGCAGTCAGCCATACTTGCTAAAAGCATACGCCCATGAAATCCTATCTACCCTATTTGGTATAGGCTACAGCAGCACACACAGCCGGGCCTGTCTGCCTGCTACATCTAACAGTGCTGATACAGGCCAGAAAACAGATAAATGCTGCTTTTAAAAAATGAAATTCGCCGATTAAAAAAAAAAAGTAGGCTAATCCCCGTTGCTGTAGCTATTTGCAAAGAGAGGGCAGGGAGTTGCAGTGGGGTTTTTTCCTGGGTTGTAGCACAGACTAGACACATTGTTCCTTAAGGGCCTTGAGAGATGAATCAGTTTAACTATTGCATCCGAATGATTACAACGTGACAACTGATAGATTCAATCACAATTTAGGATATTGATTAGTGAATGCCAAGAGACGATGATCATGCTATGTATGGCTTGGGCCGCTATGGCAGAAGTACAGAGTGTCTGCAGTGGACGGGATACACCAAAGACACTGTCTGTGCTGTAAACAAGACTATACTTTACCATTTAATTAAATTTCAGGTGTATGCTGTTTGCTAGCACTAAAACTGCCATTTAAACTGGGACGACGGTTACAGAAATAGCCATACACTCACGCGCTCTATACGACTCATACAAACCTTTGCTAAACGGCTATCAAACACTGCACAGAATAACACTAAAAATCACACCCTTATGTTTTGGAAAACAGTGAAAGACGTTCATATTTTACTCACTTTTGAAGATTCTCACAAAGGCAGCGGCAACACCATAGGAAAGCGGCGAAAACTAGCGGGCGTCAAATGTGTGTGGTGTTTTTTCTCTCTCTCTTAAATCAGAATATGCGAGCAGACAAACTGTTATAAAGTCCACTTTTATGAAAAACACCCATTATAGCGGTATCCTCCGCCAACCTGGACCTCTGCTGCGACCGGTTCCTCCTTGACGAGGTTATTTTCCAGTTGAGATAAAAGGCAGTCGTATATCTGCACACAAGCGACGGAAGAATTGATAGATTGCCTGGATTTACCGAAGAGATTACGTCAACTCCCTTTTGGCCACGCTGACTGGCAGTCTGACCAGCCAATGAACAAAGGCACAGCTGTGACTAATGCGTGCGGGAGCAAATGGGAATACTGGAAATCGGGAGAGTGGGCGGAGTCGTTTTTTGACCGTGACGCCATACTGCAGGATTTCTTCCCACCGCTCCCCGAGCCGCTGTCACCGCACCACCCAGGGTCATTGGGAAGAGGCCGCCTAGTGGCGAAACCGCATTTCACACCGGGCCTTGAACTCATCAAAATGCTTCAATTACAAAATTATCATGTTACTATTTTTTTTTAACTATTCCTCACTCCCATTCATACGGATAAATAAATACTTGCACAAGATAGATCTATGCATACAATTTAGACATTTGTTCCATGTATGGCTAAAATGTATATGTTCATATAGATTGGGCTATATCCATTCAAAATATGCTATAAACTGCCATCAGAATCTCAATTACAAAATTATTTACCCCCATATAGCGAAAACTAGATTTAAATCAGTAAACATATGTCATAATGTGTTGTATCAAATATCATAAATATGCAGAAATATATCTCTTAATGTTAACGATGTTCATTCTTAATATAGCTTAATGTATTTTTGATAAACAGCCTGTAGATTTGTTGAAAACAGTCAGCTCAAATAAAGTATCTTTCAATGGAATACCATCTACATGTACAAATGTTTTGCTCAGTTCTTTCTGTCATTGTGACAAATCACTAGACATGCCCTGAAATAGCCTGTATGTAAGACATATTTTTTGCAATGTGGGATTTGCATAATGTACAAATGTTCACTGCTTTAAGACCTTGACTACTAGGATTTTTTTGCTTTCTACTCATTACTCATGATAAAATGCTGCAGCCTGCCCCGCTTCAGACACTGCATTTAAATCCTGTCAATTAAATTTGGGACGGCTCCCAGAGTTAATCCATTAGTTTATAACATTTACATGGGAAAATGACTAGGCTTATGTGAAGTCTGACTCATTTGTAAAAAAGGTCTAAACGAAAACACCAGGAGACATAAAAAAAACATGAATATACACAATGGTTAATTATACCCCATTCAACAAAAGACTAGTTGTGAACATTATGTGCATCATCATTTATTTCAGTTCAAAATCCTAGCTTCCAAAACAGGTATGTGGTTAAAGGAAATAATTTCCTGTACAGTTAAGGTCAGCAAGGTCAAGTTAGGTACAGTGCGCTTTGAGAGAGACCATCTTGAGGTGAGAGATGTCGGTGGTTCTGAAGAACAGACTTAATGGTGTGCTCCTACAACTGTGTCTCTGGTGTCCATGCTACATTCTCTCGTGTTTGTTCAGCTTCGCCATAAAGAGGGTTATTAGTCTATGAGGCGCTTAGGAGGTTCTGGGCTTGAGGCCATGCACACACAAGAAGTAAATTCACTCTTTATCAAAGTCAACAGGGAAAATGGGACTAGAAAGGACCAACCAAACAGATTCTGGTTAACCGCTGCTTGACTTGCCCACTGTACTCTAAAGAAAGCAGACATTTAGGGTTAGAGTTTACGTTGAGCTACATCCTTTAGGTATATTCCCATTTCCGAGCTTCATAAGCAACAAGCACAAAACTGTGCATGTGTGTTAGCTCTATGATTATGAGCGTACATTATGTGGACTCCACTAGGCTCATCATTGTCACAGTCTTGATAAAGAAAATCAGGACAAGCAATTTAATCAGACACTGCCCCATCCCTCCCAAATGCTTTTCCCTCCCCCCTTCACATAATTAAGATTTTAATGAAACCAACATACACAGTTTTACAAAACAGATGGAACAGTAAAAGAAAATCATCAATGAAGTGAACAAATGCACCTCGCTGGTAGACCTGTAGGTGGTGGAAACTTATCCTCGCAGCATTGTAATGCATTAACTAACTCTCGTTAAATATATGTATATATTTGAATATATACACACAAAGTCATGAGCAAAAAACTTTTAAAAGTCTTAACTTTATTATGTTTTGTTTTTAGAGCCAAGGACCTTCAAATGATGGTCTGAGACAAAAAGGATAACGGTGGGTAAAAATCAAATAAGATTTCCTTTTTTCTTCCAGAATGCTTTTTTTGTTGTTGGTGGTGGTGGTGGTGACACTGAATTCAGGCGAATTGGAAACATCCCTTCGTGATGGTTAGCAGGGCAGACGTCGGGGACGGGGAGTCCTTACACAAGTCTTCCTCCCTGTTTCTCTCTCATCCACGCCTGGATCCTCTCCTTCAGCTCAGGGACTGTAGAAATAAGAGGAGAATTTGAGGAGAAACCCACAAACAAAAACAAAACAGCTTCTTGCTCTTGCTCGCCACTGCATGTGTAGATTATGCAGCTCTCCCTGCTTCACATGTAGCAGTGAAAGGGCATCATGGTGGTGTGGCTACCTGACTCCAGCATGCTCTCTGTGAGTGGCTGTCTGTTGAAGGGGTCAGTAGGGGAGTTGAGCAGGTGGCGCAGGATGATGGAACGGTCCATGATGTTCCCCGAGGGCAGTATCACAGGGTCAGTCATCAGTGTGTCCATCAGAGGATCTATCATAACACAGACATACATGCAGCAGGTTTAATGCACAAGCAATGGTCAAATGAACAAAAGGCAGTAACCATGCCCATTAGTTGGCCCTGTTGGTTTCTTGCTTCTGTGCTGCACTGCAACTGGGAAATTTGAAGCAGCAGCATAATTGGCACCTGTATTTCAGCACAGTGAAAGGTCATGTTACTATATCCTATCTAATTCAGAGAAGACATAAATACATTTCATGACCGGTTCGACAGCCTGCTCCCTGCATCTAGAAAAAGCTAATACACCAGCTATACTGCAGTGTTCAAGTTTTATCCACGTCTGAACAACCATATACCTGCTAAATTGCCCATTTAGTCTGCGGTGATTGTATGGATTTTGCTAGTCATTTTGCTAAATAAAAAAAATAAATTATTATATTACTTCTCGAAATGAAATAAAAGGTCATTGCACCCTGCCAAAAACCATTCATTTTGATCATCTTTCTCCATGAATGAACTTAATGAAATGCAAATATCTGTTGCTTCTGAGTTTCTGCATCGATTTCCCATTAAGTTTCCTCACCGTTAACCCGAACCCTAACCTAAATTTATTTAGTTTGGCTGATGCACAACCCCAATAAGTACAGTATGCGGGATAAAGGTTTACTCTATCAAACACATGCTTCTGTTGCCCAGAGAAAATAATGCTCAACCCAAATTTATGAAAAGCTCTAGCTGTTATCCAAAGTGTTTTGTGACTGCATATCTGGTATACCTAACAAAACATCAAGAAAGGAAATAGCCTATTAAAGTCTCATTAGGAGAATCAAATTTAAACATGCCCTGTATTGAAATGTCACATGGTTGTTAAGGTAGGGCTCATGTGTTACACGTTTAAAAATAAAACCTAGCTTGGGATTGTGACTTCATAGAAAGCTGACACCCATGTGTCTTGTATGGCACACTCCCATCGAGTGTGGTGGGTCGGCTTGGCATATCTGGGAATCAAAGGCGGTATGTGGGCCACGTTCCCACTGTAGATTATATTAAGTCTGTGGTTATAGGATAGCCTTGCTCTAAGCTGTCTATACAACCTCCATGAACCGCAACATCCCCCGCAAAATGTCTGGAATTCTACAGTGATAGACATGGCTCAAGATCCATGTTGTCTGCACTCACTGATGTGGGATCAGAGTTGACTTTAAGCGCCTCCTCTGCAACAGATTCAGCAACTTACTCAGTTCATGTAAGGTGATCACAGAGTCACATTTTTTTGTCATTGAATAATTGCAAGAATAAAATGTGACTAAACTTGTGGGTTTTGGTTAATGTTAAATATAATGAATGCTCCAATAAGGCGGCAATGGGTTTCCCAGCTAGGCAATATCACCTCACAGCTGAGGAAAATTCTTAACAAGAAATAATAAAATTGCAGATGGTCTATTACTACATAAAATGTACATATTATATTATAAATTAGTATGTATTATAAATATGCATTATAAAATGTATTCACAGCGAGATGCATCAGCATGAAACATCAATACAGCATGAAATGTTCCTTAATTTAATTTTTTTCTTCAGCAGATATCAAATTTTAAAGGATGTATCATATGCTTTGTAGTATGCTGCTCTGAAACACTTAGGCCGGACACACACACACACACACACCTTTGAACTCATCAGGCGCATCACTGTAGTCCATTTCAGACTGAGAGTTTTTGGCGACTATCTCCTCCACCTTCTCTGATAGCAGCTTGAATTTTTCAATGGCAATGGTGGACTTGATACCAGCCTTTCTCATCTTGGAGATCACCTCCTCGAACAGCTCTCGGCTGTACGACCGCTGCAGAACAGGAGAAAAGAAGACACGTTTCAGGGGGTGTCTTTGAGAGGATTACAGATGCATGAACATATCACCTTTCAATCATTCTCATCACTGTATTTGAGACGTCCAGCAAGATTACTTCTGAAAACAGTCAGACAATAAGAACAATTGTTCTTGTAGGTGGTCGGTTTGCTTACATTTCAGTATAGAGAAATTCCATTTCAATACATAAGAAATTCAAGCTCCGGGTTGCATTTCACAGCTCCTTAAAATTGAGAGTGATGACACTGGTGTGCAACAAGCAGCAGCTGGGTCAAGCGCTCTCTGATCATATAATTTCTATTATAGGCAGACTCAAATTAGTCACAACTGAAGAACATAATTGGCAAAGAGGCATTTTGACGGTAATGTTATTTGGTATAATGTAATGGTAACTGCATCACTCAAAGAACTCATCATACACCAATCACACACTGTCAAATGCCTCAGGCGAATACTTAAACAATATTCTGCTTTCAGCAGCGTTTGCAACCAAGACGGGAAATCCAATAAATTTCTGTAGTGCTATAACCCAGTAACATTAATGCAGAACATGCAATAGGGGAAAGTATTTTCTGATGTTTAGTCAAATATTTATTAGAGCTAGCACTGGCAGTAGCGCAAATAAATGATTAAGCATACAAATTTACACTATTCTGTTGTGCCACAGAAAATAAGTCGACATTAAAGCATGCCTGCTAGCTCAACTACAAGCATTCATACTCATCTGTTTAAGTAAATACATTTCTGGCTGTCGTGATTTTCCACAACTGCCTGGAACCATCCCTTGTGACCAGCTCACAACTGTGATATTATTGACTCTAACACACTCTCTTGTGTTCTGTGATTTCAGTAAACAAGTATTTTTTTAACACTAAGTTTCCCAAGGTCAAAATGTAAGTCGAAATGGTAGTGATTATTCGCTTGATCCCATCAGTGCCAACCTGGTCATCTGCAATTGCTTTAGCAAAGCGGGCACAGTCGAGCTGCAGGTAGATGTCAGTCAGCTGGTCTAGGAGCTTCTTGGGCTCAAACCCGTATTTCTCAGGGTTCTCCACCTTCAGATCCCGACACTTTGGCCCACAAAGCTGCTGGAGGTTAAAGTTCAGCATGGCTGCAAGACGAGGCCCAAGCTCCTGGAGATGAAGATGACACAGTCAGGAATAGCTGATTCTGTTCAACAAGTCGACCTTGTATAGATATTTTTGCGTAATTGTCTTATTTTTGTTTGCCCATTTGGGAGGACAGTTTCCACAAAGAGCCAGAATAGAGAGAAAGCGACAGAACAGGTGGTATACAAGGGTGACCAATTCTCTGAATGTCCAGTGGGGGCAGCAGTACTCACAGGTCTGAGGAAAGGCTTCTGGACCTGTTTGGTGAGGATGTGGAACATGTCAACTGTCTCTGTGGCCAGAGCCAGGTAGGAGCGTGACACCCGCTCATCCTGAGTCAGCTGGGACTGGCGGCTCTGCTGCTGCTCCTGGAAGTGGGCAGGAAAAACACTAAACAACAAACACCACCATTTCCATACCAGTCAATTCTCTGTGAAATGTGTTTGCCCAAAAATTCACTGTAGTGACTTGAAGTGATAGACAAATATACCCCAGCAGGCGGTGAGCAATGATTGGCCTGGATGGTGGTATAAAATTGGTCGAGTTGTTCTTGATTGGCCTGCATTATTTGTTTGGGACATGTTTAATTTTTTTTGTTTCATCTTTTTGCTCTATATTAAGTTTACTCATGCTTTCATTTGCTCTTTTTATAACTCTTTAATCACTTCAGTTTTGTGTCTTATTTCGTCACTTAAATTAAATTAACTAAGCTAAGTCATGAAATATGAGGTAGTTGCCCTGGCTGAGCACTGACTCTTGGCAGCTGTTCCCACTGCTCCTTATTCTTCATCTCTTCCTGAACCTCGTGGATGCGCTTCAGGGACTCCAGGCTTTCGTCTAATAGGAAGGTGGTGTCATTGATCAGCATGTTGATGTAGCGAACAAACTGCTTCCCAGAGCTATGAAAAGGAGACAGCATCACAGAGGAAAAAAAGAGTTTTTAACCAGTGATCTGCTTGACACACGCAAACAGCAATACTTTGCCGTTATTTACCAGGTTTTGTAACTGTTCAAGTTATGCTTCATTGGTAAAGCAATCTATAAAATAACATTCAAATCACACCAAAAAGTCACATTTTAACATTTTTGCTTTCCAACAAGTAACTCTGCACAGTGTCACTACAGCAAACTCACTTGAACTCCTCCAGGAAGGTGCCGTGGTGGCCAATGTTCTGCCAGAGACTCTTGAAGATGGTGCTGATGTGGTACCGGATAGTGAACTTATCATAGAACTCACTGGTGGCGCCAGTGTGCTCCACATCTGGGGAGAAAAGACTTAATCAGTCTAGTGCTGGGTGATGTTGCGGCACTGAATGATAGTGTACATCCTCCTGTCAGCCAATCATCATCAGCCTTACACCTACAGCACAATGGGTTTCTCTATATTTGAATTAAGATTAAGGAATGGAAATTTTGAAGTTTAACTCATAGTCTTGTTGAATACATAAAAAGCTAAGCAGTAGTAACTTTGCAAGAGGAACTTGTAACAAAAGGCAAAAGTTCTGTGAAATTGTGCTGGCTTCAAAAACAAGTTTAAAAACCAAACTGAGCTTTTTTTTTTACTTTGCATAATGCTTCTCCATTTGAGTGTCTTGAACTAAATTACCTTTTGAATAACTAAAGATAAAAGGTAATTTAAAGTAATTTAAATCAAGAGGCCAAGGGAATTAGCACCCTGATAGCCAATTTATTTGTCTGGTGATCCAGTCCTATCATCTAACAAACACTAGCTGACAATCTATGCTGTAACAGAAAAAGAGGATGGCTAATTTTGAGCTAGTATAAAATGTAAGTTTCAAGAGAAGTGAGAATTAGGAGTTTTCACACCTGTAGCCTCTTTGCTGTGGTTTGGATCAAGTGGAATACCTCATATTTTGCTGCTTTATACATTTGGATCAGTTTGATTTCACAAGGCAAAGAATTAAAACAAACCAAAATGTATCAACTTAAGTCATTTGGAAACTGTCCGCCTTTCAACCTAACGACATCTGTCTGACCCTGATCAGTGAGCAGGCTATGATAGAAGTGTTTACTTTGGGCATGTTTTTCTTTCCTCCCCACTTGACTGTAATCACAACATTTGGCCAATTTCCAATATGAGCAGTGCAGCAGCTTTTCAGCATTTCTTCATTATTGCTGTACTCATTTGGGGTAAATACCAAGAAGGCAATGCATTTCCTTTTTGTTCCATGTCAACCTTTGCTTCACTGTGTTCCTGTGTTGCTATTTGCTTGTTAGTAATGCTACCAAGTTGCTTATCTCCGTTATTAATTATTAGTCAATACCGCGCACCGAGGCTATGGGAGCTGCTTCAGCACAAAACACGCACTGATTCCTGTAGTTGGCTCAAAATTAAGTCGGTTCAAATTCACACAGCTCCAGAGTTGGTTTGTAACCGTGCACCAGAAACGCACCGAAGTTTGATTCTATTGGACTAAACAAGGCAGGTATTCTTTTTTTACAAAACTAAAAAAAAATGCAATTGTTCCATTTCCCGTAACTAATAAGAACTGCAGGTCTATTGCTCTACTCGTAGGGCCTCACCAGTGTAGAACTTCATAAGAGCCGGGACTAGCTGCTTCACAGATAATGGGTGGTTCTCCATCATTTCAGAAAACCGCTGTGTGCGTGGCTGTACGGCCGGGTTGGTGACGAACAGCACCTCCACCAGTTTGGCGATAAGGTAGGGGTTCCTGATGTAGTTCTGGCTGCAGATGAACACCACCAGGAAGGTGACGATATCCTGCACACACGGCTCATATAACACCTGGGGAGAATACCTGGGTGAAAGTAGGAGAGGCAGAAAGGGATGAGACAAACTGAAGTAAGAGCAGCTTGTTTCAAATCAGTTGTAGTCTGCATTTATGATGATGCTGGTTTATGGCAAAAAGAAGTTTCTATCTATCTATCTATCTATCTATCTGTTCAAGTTACATTTGTATTTATGTAGTCTTTTTGGGGGTATTACGCTTGATCATTTATTATTCAATATCAACAAGACTGAATTAGCCCAAGTAAGCTTTATTTATGAGATACATGCAATATGATTAAGTTTGAAAACTGAACTCACTGCACAACAAAAAGCAGAAACTCAGCCACGTCCTCAATGTAGAACTCAGGCAGAGCAGCAAAGCTTTTGGGAATCTCTGGGTTCAGTGGCAGGGTAATGCTGTACAAGAAACAGGACAAAGAAAACATGGCATATTATTATTATGATTACTTTTTTTTTTTTTTTGATCCAATCTGAGGCAAATCACAAAATTCTACAGGGCAGACAAAACAAATTATCGAGAGAGAGATGCATGTCCCAAACATGTAAACATCTTTTTTTCCCCGTGTGCAAAGCCACTTCTGTCACTTTAACGTCACATCACACCAACAGGAGCCCAGTCTGTCAGTGAAAGTACAACTCACTGCGGGTAGGCAGGGTCCACCATGCGAAGAATGAGCTGGATTACAGTGCTGTAGAACTGCAGACATCTGCGGAGCAGGTTTTCGTCCAGAAGGCCCGCATCAGCACAAGCTTTTGCCCGCACCAGTTTCTGACAGCACAAAGTCACACATAATTAGAGTAACATCTCTGTAAATATGCTCTGTTGCAGCATTCTGCACATTTCAGACTTTAGGAGACAGGACAAAATATCCGGCACCCAAATAAACTTGATTGAAAGAAAAAGGTTCTTTCCATGTGGGTATCTTTAAATCAATTCTCATAGCTTGATCAGAGAAGGAGGCAGAGACAGTGGGTGCACTGAGAAATATGTCAGACCAACCTTGAGCTGGGTTTTGCATCGTTTCAGCATCTCTCTGTGTCGACTGGCCAGGGGAGAGTCTTTCCATTGGCTTTCACTGTTCTTCAGCTCTTCCACAGTCCTGGCACAGGAGACACAACAGGGTTAATACATATAAATTGGCTATTTCATGAGTAAATGTGTGTTTTGTGAGTGATTGAATCTGTATGTCTATGTATACCTGTTGAGCTCTCGGATGGCCCGCAACCTGCGGATATAGCGCCTGCAGCCTGGCAGGATGGACAGGTGGTGGGTGTGCAGTGTCAGGAAGAAACACTCAGTGGGGAATTTGGGCTCTGAGAATTTGTTGGGGTCTTCATCTGTTGACATGGCAGGATAAAATTCAGATACAGATAAAATTCAAGATGCTCATTAAAAACCATAACAATTCAGAGAAAATTCAGAGTCTTTAAGTTAAAAATCACTAGACTGTTGAACAAAACTTTTAGAGTGCTCATGGAACATGTTTGCTACTTTCTTACATAAGTAAGTAAGTAGCAAAGGTAATGTAAAAGGATTTCAGAGTGGCATAAATTAAGTTTCTTTTAATCTAGGTCATGAACTGTGTGGTACAACATGTATATCTACTGTCATCAGTCAAGGCTCTAAATAAAGCAGAGGAAAGAGGAATACTGAGACAAAACACAAGGATGATTCATCCATTGCTCATAATAAAACACATATCATCTGAGCTCAACTGGATAATCCTGATCATAAATCCTCCTGTATTTTCAAGTTTCTCAACTCACGCAGCTCTGCCAGCCAGCTTTTGAGCTCCTCCATGGTGGCCTTGAGGCGGGTCTCCTCTGGACTGACAACAATGCGACAGCGTGGGTGGAAAATGTAGTAGGGGTCCACTGTCTCCAGCTTGATCTTCATGCTCAGCTGTTGCAGCACCCATAGGAAGTTCAGCATGAAGCCGTCTGTCGACACCAGTTTATCGTCGGTCTGGGAGAAAGGAGGGCGAATACAGAACAGTCAGCTGTGATGAAACATGCCAAGGTGACTTTGAAATAAAAGACAAACCACAGACCAGACAGACTGAGACGTCCTCCATTTTATTTATCCATTTCATACAGCAGAGTCATATTTAACCAAACGCCTCCAATCCAGAACAATCAAATATTCAGGACACAAATTTATTGACATTCCAAACTAGAGCTGAACATAAAATGTCTTCTATATCTTCTATATCAGCATGCTCTAATTTGCACCTGAACTTTAAATTACATTGTTATTTAAATTTTACCATTACATATCTATCCGAAAACTAAATAATACAAGTACTCAACAAAAAATAAGGGAATTGTATACAATAAAAAAATTTTTTATACCAATATCTTTTATTATTGGTGACTGACAATATCCTTATATTTCAAGTATTTGGTTCAGTGAATGATGTCAGCTACTCACCTGCATCTGGGCTTTCTTCACATTGCAGTTGACTAAAGCTGCCATGTAGTTGAGAGCTAACTCGCGTGTTTCTCCATTCAGCAAGATGTTATGAAGGACTTTGAACAGGTCACCCTGATGAAGATAATTAATATAGTCATGTTATTATTCCATAATTAATTTCAAAGAAAAGCACTCAACTATATAACAAAGTAGATACACACCCTGGCCGACTCCAGGTAGTGTTGTAGGGATTGGCTGACCACGCGAGTGTTCTCCATGGTGATGGCTGGGCCCGAGAAATACTTGTCTCCTACCTTGGTCTGAAAAAAGGCCAGAAAAAGTAACACATTAATCCTCGCATACTGCAAAGGGGAAGAGTTGCTAAAATTAGCTGTACATTAAATACCTGACATCTTACTTTTTTGTATTTTCAGCAAGTAAAATGAGTGTAAGACATTTTCTCAGATTGATTTACTGCATTAGGTTTGCTTTCCGCTCTCAGAGTTTAAAAATGTGCAGCAAAGCCATTTTCATGAACAGCAATTGCCAGGACCTTGAGGTAGAAGAACACACTGCGGCTGAACTAGTCACGACAGTTTGGTTGATATCAGGTGCTATTCAGCTGTATTAATGACTTTACTGAATAGACAGAGCTAAGTGACACATAAGCTGCGTGACTCACATCATCCTCAGCGAAAACAGACAGGCTGAAGAAGGCTCCCAGGTAGGACAGTCTCTGCACCTCTCTACCACAGCCAGGGCTCAGAGGTTTGGGACACCACAGGGGCAGCGACGTTATCTGTACACAGAGCAGTAACACAGAGAAGTTACATGTAAGCATATGCAGCTTTTATGTGTGCGTCACTGAACACACGTGTCCATCAACAGCCATGTGGCACACCAAACTGTACTTGAGCAAGACACTGAATGCCTACCTGCTCACTCATTTCAACTAATTTCCCTGAAAGGAAGAGTTTGAAGTAAATACCTAGAACGTGACTTAATTCAGAACTGCTTTCCAAATCTTTCATTAGGTAAGATGTTTTTAAACCTAGCTGTTAGCAGACAGGTAATGAGTAAAGTGGGCTTAATGGAACTTCACAGAGCTCTGATTTGGGAAAATGTTGTCAGGCTAAATATAGACCCACTCTTTCATGCACAAGGGAACTTTGTCTTGCCCTTCTTCTAGACAAGAACCACGAACAAGTGTCATGAATAAAATAACCAGAGCACATTCCTCTGTGCTGCTGTCAAGTGGTCCTGCCGGTATTTAGCTGAGGAATTCAGCTAAGGTAAAACTACAGTAAGACCACTTTCCTCTGCAAGGAACAAGGGAGACAATACCCGGGTGTGTAGTGAAACTCACATTCCCAAGGAAATTCAACCTGTTCTGTGGGTTGATTGGTTAAGCCTAATAATCTGAGCTGTTAGTGCATAACGATGAATACAACGTATCATAATGTTGGCTGGGCTATCTTCCTGCATACTCACCAAATTGCACATTGGGTGAGTCTTTCCAAATTTGATTTCACAGAGTTCAGCTAATGCCTGTAGGAACAGAATAAACACATTAAATACAGATCTCCAATGGAAACTTCCTCTAAAACTGTCAAAAGTTTTGTTCCCAGGTAAAACTGTTTTTTTTTGTGACCTACAAAATATACCTACTGTGTTTACTCGATTTTTAGAGACAGTCCAATTTACAATTTGAAAAATGGTAAGATGAGCTAACCACCTTAAGATATAAATAACATTATTTAATTATTGAAATTGCAAGAAAAAATATTCTCTGGAAAGAAACCTACAACACCCTCTACAACTTGTAGGTAGTGTGCTCTCTTTATATTCCTTTACTATTTATTTAAAGGTGCCAGTAACTCTGATCAAAGTTGCTGATCAAAGACAAATATCTCTACAGAGACTAACAAAGTTACCATATTTTACATTGTGGTAATCTAATTCCAGTGGTTTTCTACAAATTAAACACTGATCAAATAATGAAATACACCAAATTTTCTATTCCTGAATTCTGGCATGAGTGGTGACTAGTGTGATGGCAGCTCTGCACAAGGTTTCTAGATCAGCTTGTCAAACCAGCAAGGGAGTCGTCATTATACGTAGCCCAGAGGAGAAGCAGCACAGTGGGGACAATCCATTATATATTTAGACATGCTTTCACCCATACATACACGTCTGGAGCTGTCTATCCGCAAAGTAGACAGGCTGTCTGACAGGCTGCCAGACAGCATTTAGACGACCACATTAAGCCCTACATCCCCTGCAACCGTGACTACATTAAGTCTCATCCCCTGCCTGCAAGGTAAGGCCAGGACATAGATCTCCTTACCATGAGGGGGAATTTAAAGTTGTCACTGTCAAAGGAACACTCTTTCACTGCCAGAGCCAGCCCATGAAGGATGGGAATGAAGATCTGAAATGTAAAGATAAACAGAAAGTTGTCAAAAAATATCATGCATATCAGCTGATTGAAGATTCTCATTTTCAGCCCACAGCCAGGCTCAAACATATGGTTAAATTATATGTATAAAGCAATTATTTTGACAGATATTGTGGTTGTGATATGATTCATAATATTAATGGGAATGCAAATTTTTGCATTATCATTTTCACTGAGAAAAAAATATTAAATGACAATGACTTGATTCTTGCTGGTGTCTTACCAAAACAAACATGTTTTCTTGTGTCTGGAGACTATGACTTGTAGGGTATCTCTGTAGTACCACATACATAATTTTAATGTTTTTTGGTGCAGATTTAACCTGCAGCTCCAACAAGCTAGATTTTCCTTTTGGCCATATTGAAATTGCGATACTATTTTCAATTGTATTTTGATTAATTGTTCAACCTTAACCAACCACCAGTGCAGATTTTCTGTTTTCCAAAACCTTTCATCTGTGGGAAAAGGTTTTGTAGTGTCAACTACTAGCTGGGGTGACACTGGGTCTACATCTCAGCTGCCTGCCAGACAAAATCTTGGATTTTAAGGAAACTGATGAATATAATGAGCATTAGCACTTGTTCACTCAGCAACACTCAATTACCAGCTATTCCCTCATGTGTGACAGTTCTTATCTCTAAATAGATGAAGAGATATTAAGACAGATATAGAGAAGGATTTTTATCAGAGCATGGTCCAGTAAAAAAGGTGTGGTGGCCCGCTGTGCTTCCCACCTGTCTGAAGACCTCTTCCTCCTGGTGGGTAATGCGCACCAGTTCCTGGATGAAGCCATATGGAAGGTTCCGGCACAGCATATAAGGTACCAGCAGAGACTGCTGAAGGGGGCTCCTTTTGTGATAGCAACAGGAAAGACACACAGTGTACCAAAAAACATAACAACTTGTGTGTGGAGGCAAGGTGAAAGAGCAGTTGCTATGGAGACTCATTCAGACAGAAAAGAAAAGGAACAGAATGTACCCCAATATAATAGGCAAAGAGCGAAGAGAAAGAAGAAATTATCACAAAACAGCGAAATGTCAAAGTGCTTGGCTGGCTTGCTCACCTAGGCTGGGTGAGGGTGCCTTGCAGGACCAGGGCAGCATGGGAAATACATTGAGAGCGAATGTTGCTGAGGAGCTGGCTGACACTTGGGTGGCTGCACATCTGAAAAAGAAACAGAAAGAGTGAGCAAAGTAAAAAGAGATGGTTAGAGGTGATAAACAATGCTGTCAGTTTCACAGCAGCTCTCCTCAGATTCTGCTGAATCACTGTGGCCTGCAGAGAGAAAAAGCCTCTCTCATTTCCAGACCTACTGGGCTGCAGCTAAACTCTTTGGATACCAAGGCCGTGCTGTTTTCCTCCAGACATTTTGTAAAAAAACAGACTCTCTGATACTGTGTTGACTAAGCTAAAAAAAAGGGATTTCACTATCAGATTTTAGTACTACAAAAGGTTACCAGGACAAACATGCGTCTTACAATCTTAATGTTTTATTTCAGAACAGCTTTCCTTCTTAAAAAAAAAAACAAAAAAAAAACATCTGAATAAAAGACAGCTCCCTGCTTAAGAAGCATTTATTTGTGTGGGCCACTCTGGCAGCCAGCCTGCTACCTTGGGAGCCTTCCTCTCTTCCATGCCAACACTGTCAAAACGCTCGATGAGGTAGTTCAGCATCTCCGTCTCTTTGCAAGCTTCAATAGTGAAGCGGTCGCTAGCTGAATCGCAGGACATCCCTCCTCCAGATGCACCCAGACTAAAAAAAAAAAAAAAAGGAGACAAACAGAAGCAGAGAGGGATAGATAGGGGCTCATTAAAAACAATGAACAACAGGGAAGTACATCCACGGCAATGAGACACGAGATGTACGATAAACAAGCAACTATGTTCCCTTGGTCCTGAAAGAAACATTCAGCATTAGTGACAGCACTGCAACAGAGGCAGCATCTCAATACCACGCTCTGAAGATTAAAAAACAAAAAAAACTCAACAAGGCATATATATTAGCTTTCAACCAATATTCTTCAAGAGCTGTTTGCAGCAATCCTTTGTAGCAGATAATGGGATTCTCCTGACAAATGTGGTAACTAGAGTTTTATTTGTTAGTGGTCAGCTTTGAAAGTCATTCCTCTAGTATGTGAATTGCTTCACAGCACAACAAACCTCAGAACATAATACCATTAGTCTTGTTATTTATCCACAGGAAACAGGCACTGGACTGAGATCACCTCTAACCCAGATTACAACTGTATTGAAGTTGAAAGTGAAATTAAGACTCCAATTCTTGCAATGGAAATTCCCTAATCAGACTTTCTAACAGCATGACAGATTTCATTTTCTCTTCAGTGTGCAAAAATAAGGAACAGCGGAACCACCTATGCATAAAATTCAAAAACACACTGCTCAGCTCTGCTAAGCCAAGTGCATCATGTTGTACTAAATGGCCTAAATTATGTTTTACAGAAATATTCACTTTATTTTTCAACATGCTCTTCCTGGGTGGAGGATCACTTTCTGCTAGAGGCATAAGACAATCTGATTGTTGGTGGGATTTTGGGATGGCAGAGCGGTAGTGGGTGGAGCAACCACCCTTCAACTGGAACCTGGGTTCTGGTTCTGCGTAAGCGAACGTCTACACTGCTGCAATGTCCTTGAGCTCCAAGGGCACCGTTCTGTAGCTGACCCTGACCTCCCTGGAGATGAACAAGAGACGCATTATCATGACACTGATGTAGCTGCAAAAATTAACCAAAACCTCCCTCCATTTAGGAGCCATCCCCTAAATTCATACACCCCAAATACAAAATTTCAGTCAACCAGTAAATACAATTACTTGGCCTGGAAATGTTTTAAAGACACAATCCAGACTATGAAGGTTCAGGATTATGGAAGTACTGGCAATTTGACAGACTCTTACAGACCTAATTCACCATGAAAGCTGATGGATTCTTGGGTGTTTCCACATCCTGAAACTGGGGTGCAGGAAATTAACAATCTTTCATGCTCGAACTGTATAAAGGTATCTACTACCAGATGGCAATAGCATGACTGTTATCTTTATTAGACCTTAAATGTCCAATTGGTGGCCAAAACAGTTAAGAGACTGAACGATGCCTAAACCTCCCTCAGTCTCTCTCCCCAGTCTACCCTGGCCTGTTTGCACATTGTTAGTGGCAAGCCACCTGGGCACTGTGAAGCATACAGTGGACCCATTACTGAGCGAGCATGCACACACACACGCTGTGCAGCGGTGTACCTGGACCCAAACTGAACACGTGTAAAATCCTCCTCCTCCTCAGACTCTTCATCACTGCTGTCCTGAGACATGTCAGAGAGGGCAAAGAATAGGAGCGACAGGGGGCTGGCATGACAAGGAAAAGACGGGGGAGGAGGGAGAGGAAGATTGGAGGGGGGTGCGCAAGAATGGGGAGACAGAAAGGAGGTGAGAAAACATGAAGACTAATGTAGAACTGACACATGTCAGGAAAAACAGGGTAGGGAGGAGGGGAGCAATATGGAAAGGATGCAGGAGCCATGCATACTTGTTTTAAGACTGGCTCTTGTGCTGTTTTTTTTTTTTTTATTCCTCAGTGCCATCTGCATGCACATATAAATACATACTGTCAGAACATTTTCTCTCTCAATGAATACCTATGCTGACTTTCAAAAAGTCATACCTGAATATATAGTTATGTCTTTAGCAAGCCAATGTGAGACAACAGATAGCCATTTGTCCTTTGCTACAAAGTTATGACAGAACCTATAAAACCCACTGGTCAAGCTGTAGCTCATCATCATCAATGGCATACCGGTTAAATTTCCTAAAAACGATGCATATAAAAGCAACAAGCAACTGTAATTGTGTTGATCTGGGAATTATTTTGTATTCTACTGTTTTACTAATTATACATTGCTTTAGAAATGAGCATCTGTTAATGCACAACATGTAAATGAAAATTTACATCAGAAGCAATAAAAGCAAGATAGAAGCAATAAAAAGAAATCAGTCCTATGTTTAGCTGCAAGCCCTTTCATGCACACCCACTCTCAAATCACATGGGTCGATAAAGGTTAAGCTTTTAGTAATGATTGCTTGCAGGTGCACCACACAGTCATACACATGGCTGAAGAGGTACCTAGACGGTGGGATCCCGGCAGCAAAGGTAGCTTGTCGGGCGTTTGATCTGGGCGAAGGGGGCACCATAGGAAGGGGTGTGGAAGTGGTGCGGGGGCGAGGCCTGGGTGAAGTAAGGGAGTGGGACTGTGGGCTGGGTGGTGGCAGAGGGACTGGGGTGTTGGGGGGTGCGGAAGGCCCTCCAGGGCTCGGAAAAGGCCCAGAGAGATTAGGTCCTCTGCGGCCTGGGTTAGGTGAGGTGGAACCCCCCCAGGGGGAGGTGACAGAGTAGGGCCGGTAGCGCTGGGAGATGGGTAAGGGAGCAGATGGGGGGTTGAGGGAGAACCTTGGAGCAGTGGTGGTGGTGGGTGGGCTGGGGGGCACAATTAACTGTGGTGTAGAGGGAGTAGATGGTGTGGAGGGTGTGGTTGGGGTTGGGAAAGATGGGGAAGTCATCCTGGCTGCATTCAAAGTCGTCGGGTGTGGACTGCACCCATACAGACTGTGGACAACATTGTGAGATGCTCATTGGCAAAAATCATCAAACAAGAAGGAGCAAGTGTTTAAAAAATCTAAATAAACAAAGACTAAAACCAAAAACAACATGGCTTCCCAAACATATAAATATTAGCAAATAAATATCAAACATAAAGAACTTTTAAGGATGTCAATATAGGCGACAGCAGGTCCACTACCTAAATGTCTCATCTGCTTCATTTTCTGATATCAACACAGAACGCAAAGCGTAATGTCTAGCTACTTGCCTGGACAGAGAGCTGGCTCCAAAGGATCCTGCACTGGGAGCCAGTGGGCTGCTACCCTGGCTGGAGGGCTGCACCAGCGTCAGACGGTGGTCGGGGGATTTGGCAGCTGCAATTGGCTGAGAGGTGGAGGTCAAGCTGGCGAAGGGGTTGTGAACACGCGACTGGGTGGACATCATTAATACCTCCATCAGGATCTGGCTAATCAGGTCTTTGAAGTCAGAGTATACTAAAACAGAGAAGGAATCGATAAGAGTCAACATCACCAACATGCAAATCTGTGGAGCTGTAGAGAAGATATAGCCATCTGAATGCAGGGACATTCAAAGTGTGATATGGACAGAGATCTATCGGCTTTCCAATAACCTACCGTCTTTAGGGTTCTGGTGGAATTCTGTGGCCAGCGAGGGGAGATAGATGACATCTCTGTCCTGCTCCTTCCAGGATACACGGAGGATCTTACAGATGAGCTGCAGAGCCTGCTCTTCAGAGACATCTGAGTTGGCAGAGGTTTCCTGTAGTACAGAGACAAACAGACAATAATAATGGCTTGATTATTATCATTTATGGACATTTAAACTGGTGAGCTAAAGGGCGAAAAGATCTATACATATATAACTGCCAAACTCATTGGGTGACGTTATGATTATTCTGATTTACAGTGTTTGTCAGTGATAAGGATCAGGCTCAGCACATACAACCGAAAATAGCAACCACGGAATGTCCCCAGTTACGTTCCAAGAAAAAAAATACAAAAAATACCTGGAGTTCCCTTACGTCTTCTCATTTCAAGACTTGCTTGATCTCGAGAAGCATTTGATCAAAGTAAAGTAGGCCAGGTATAGACAAAGACAGGAAGAGCCCCTCTGTTAAGAAATGCTGGCTGGTGCTGTTTACCTTTTCAGCCAAGTTCCTCTTCTCCCTGCGATCGCCGTCCTCCACCTCCATGTTCTCTATCCCTGAGTCCACATCCACCTGGGACATGCTGGGACACAAGCAGAAAGGCATAGTGTTCAGTCGGTCTCTTTATCCACACACAAACAAACCACCTGTGTTCAATGGCCCATATCAAGAGTCTCAACAATGAACAACAACAACAGATCTTGAATCAGTGTCCACATTCCCTACAACCTGCACATCCACAAACAAAGAGGCTTGAATGTGGGCTCTATGTTTCTGATGCATTTATGTGTTCCAAGAGCTATGAGTGAACTTCACAATCATATTTTGTGATAGAAAACCAAGGCATGTGGCCACATTATGAAACACCAGCATTTTGATGAAGAGCTGCTATACACATTGATGAAAGCCCACAGTCCACCCTCACATAGTCTTACACTGTCTGCTATCATCAATCTGTGATGTTTAATGCCTTCCAGGACTTATTTTGTGATGAAGTGCTGCAGCTCAGTTCTTTGGTGTACCAAATTTCCCATTAGTCTACCTCATCTACTTCTACTTCAGCTGGTAATTTCCAATATTTCCCGGAATTATTTTCCCCAACCCCAGAGAACAGGCACAAAAACACTGTATATCACCACAATAGCTTCAACAGTCATAAAGTGTTTATTGTGGATTTTTTTTTTATAGAAGGGGCATAAGGATTTAAAAGGATAACTCTTTACAACCTAAGCTTTGGCTGAGTTACTATTTAACAAGTCATATTTGTAAAAGACATAATAAATGCAATAAAAAAAACCTCAGTGAGGCAGTCATTCTGTCAATCTGTATTAATTCAGGGAGCATCGCAATTCGTGCAACAATCAATAAAACCGTGACTGCAAACATAAAAAAAGTGTCCTCAACCAGGGATGAACAGGATAGAGCCGAACAATAATCCAGGTTAGGGAGATCATTCCTCACCTCTTTTCACAGGAGGCGGTGTCAATATCCATGCTCTGGGATCGGGACAAACTCTGGGACTGAGTCTCAAGGCTGTTGGAGGGAGAGCTGGAGAGGGAGCTCACACCCTCACTGCTCTGACTGCCATATGCCACACCTGCAAAACCAAAACATAGCAAATGAACATCTTCAAAGTACTAACAATTCAACTTCCCAAATGTTAAACAATAGCATTTCACTTACAAATGCTGGAGTAAGTGTCATTGTAAAACATGTAGGCACGAGCTTCCAATAAAAGCCAGGTCAAAATTTAACTTTCTGTTCGTTGCAAATACAACAGCTCGAAAGGCTGTGTAAAATCCTCCCAGAAAACCATAAAAATTAGTCTGGAAGTGATGGGCAACGGGGTAGCATGAGCAACAAGAGCAAACTTCAACTCTAAATTCACACCATAACATCAGATCAAAATATACTGAACAAATTAAACTCAGAGAAGACAAAGGACTTTTGGATTTAAAGATTGCACACAAAGAGATTATGACCTTTCCAATGTAAACACATCTCTGATAATCATCTTTAGGTACCATCAAGACATAATTTCATATTTTAAGTTTGGTATTTTTCACACGCACTTTCTCTGATATGGAAGAAATTTTTGACCAGCTATGTTGGGTTAACAAAAGTTCAGACTGGTGTTCTTAATCTCTGTGTGGTGTGCCGTGCCATTGTAAAGCCTGATTGCTGCTCAAAGGTAAAGACAAAGCTGATTAGCACCTAGGCCTTACTGTGGATACCAGGGCAGGAAGTGGCAATTCTCTTCCTGGTTGTACATTCTTACCAACCAACTGGTGAGATCGACAAAACAATTTAGCTCTATTTGAAAGGGGAAAAAAGCTTAAACAATAAAAAATCTCAAGGATTCAAATGCCACACAGCTTTGTATCAGAAGTCCTATTGTAAAGTAGTCAGATACAAAATGCAAGCCTAGATTATCAAAGACTCCACATCTAAGAGTTCCAACAATGCCAGGAGATTGTTGTTGGATTCATTCATCCAAATTCATGACTCACTAGTGTTCTTTCTAGAGCGGTATACGGGTGAAAGCATCAATTCCCACTCTGTGCAGTGGGGCCCACACTTGATGTCAAATGGGAACACTGGTTCGCACAATAAGCTGCAGCTGTTTTTGTTGACAGCATCAGATAACAAGGTCACTTCGAAGCGCTCTCAACCTCAAGTGAACCAGTCACTAGGCTGTTTACCTTCCAAATCTCAGAGGCAACACACTGCAAGGCCATCTGATTAGGATGATTGGGTTAGACTGAAGACCATATTAAGGGAAAAGACTATAGTACTATCATGACAACTATATACAAGTGTCTGGAACTGTAATAAGTTTTGTTCATTCAACATATCTGGTCTGATTTCATAATAAGACTTGGTAAACTACAATGTATTTTTACCTACAGATTTCATGCAATGGACAAGTAAAAACACTTCTTACTACTAAAAAATACTTCTTGCACAATCCGTCATAATCATTCAAAAGGCTACCAAAAATTGACGAAATGCACCGTTATACTTGTGTCTCTTTGAATTCATACCAGAGGTGCCCATTGGGGACGTGGCGGGGGTACCACTATGAACATTGAGCCCCAGTGACTGAGAGGCGGCTGGTGGCAGGGGCTGGGGTGTGATGCCTGATGGTCCAGGGAGGGGTCCAGGTGGAGTCTCTCTCTGCGGGGATGTCAGGGGAGTGCTGAGAGGGGTGCTGGGCTGTGACGTCTGTCCTCCCGCCAGTCGAGCCAGTCGCCTTCTGCGAATCTTGAATGAACCCAACAAATTTATTTTGTTGTACACGTGCGGTTAAATTAGTGCTGAGGCTTTATTAATTCTCACACGGACTTTATTACACACTGTGATATAGCCCCATATAATATAGGCCTGTTTTATGACAGTATGGTGCAAAGTAACACCCATAATCATGAAATGATGAGTCACATTATTAGGCTTCACTTAAATGTGTCTGACATCGTACAGCTTTGAGAACACACAACACATTTCTGAGTAATTTTCCTTACACATCTCACTATCGCTAATTATCTGCGCTAAAAATGTTTGTTCTCACTGCTTCCGCTCTCTCTCTCTCTGTTCTGGTAGCTTGGCTGACCAGCACTATTCTGTCCCTGTCTTTGCATACTACTAGGCCTATCAGAGCCTTTTAATCCTATTGTGGCTGTGAAACAATCCAGGATGTGCACTACATTTTCTAGGCGAATTTACACAAACACACTGCTGATGAAGACAATCAACAGAGCACAGTGCAGACACACAGGAGGAAAACACTGTAAAAAAAAAAAAAAAAAAAAAAGGTGTCTTCTGAGGATGCTGACATAATTTGTCAACAAGTGGGGGTTGAAATGAGTTAAATAGCCTGCTGCTTCACAACTGTAAAAAATGACGTGTAAAACAGCAGTCACTGGGACCAAAGAGATCTTGGTGATAATTTTGAATTTTGCTATTTTACGGTATGATGTGTTCAATAAAGTGACATACATACAGAGAAAACAAGAAGCAGCTAAACACAAGGGGATTTTGGAGTTTTATGGTATGTCTTCTATGCTGCACTGTATTATATTTGAATCATAGAGTAAATTAACTTGAATTTTGAACAGCATTTGACAGTACAATCGGCCGCTGAGTCTCTCCTGAGTTTTGCTCAACACACAGGATAACATATAGTCCCGGAAAAAAGGGGTGATATGATGTGCCTGGCGGAGATCTACACTGTAGTGAGTGCACTCGTCTCTGAGTTAGCCTCTGAAATAAGGGATACAATGCGCAACAGTGATTCATTACTTTGAATAATCGAGTTAATGGTGCAGTTGCAAACCACCGGCGTTGCTGGTTACACGCAGCGTCAAGCACAGCGGCGTTACAAACAATGGAGGAAATGTCATCACAACTCAGCCGGGCAGCTAAACAAGATCAGTGCACACACCGAAGCCAACTTCAGTGCCACCTCGGTCAAATGTGGGTCTACAGCGAGGCACCAAAAGTACAAACTCTAATGAGCTGTGACCCTGGTGCAACGATACCTGTCAAGTGGCTGCAGAGCCGACCCACAGATGATTGCACAATGGTGGCCCGATGTGTTTATGCTGAGTCGTCTCGCAGGCTAATTTCGGGCTAACGCTTAGCAAAACAACCTTAGCAAATGTTAGCTTTGCGCAGGCAGGCAAGTTGGACAATCAGCAAGCAACACCACCCCCCCGAGTTTAACTTGCACCACATTAATTAACAACACACAACAGCTGTATTTACTTATTTCCACGAACACAACGTTATCTTTGTGCTTCTAGCTAAGCCGAGCTAGCGTGGTGCCCCCCAGCTAACACCAAATGTAAGTCATCTGTAACCGGGGATACAAACTACAACCTACACATAGTTGTGGCTTGAAACACTGGATTAAACTATCTCACTTTCCCCCCGCAGTACATCTCATTTTCGTTAGCGTGAAGTTAGCAATCACGGAAGCACACTTGCGACTGGCTAAATGTGGCATTTATCGTGAATGCATTCTCTTCATCTGAGGCTAGCTTTCATAGCAAACAAGCCAGCAGCTACATCAGCTATCGTCCGTCGGGAAGAAAGGAAGGAGTGCGCTAACTAAAGTCTAAATCGTAGTAGAACAAAGGTACACCAACCCCACCATGGTCATTCATAAAAATCAAAACAAAAAAACAGTTTCCATTGTCATTTTTTTTACCTCGTCGGCGCTCAACTCCTCCATCGCAGCTAAGTTAGCCAGCTATTTTCAATTTCAACAACTGCCTTGGTGTGTGCCAGCCAGAGCCAGCTAGCTAGCCTGCTATTAGAACCAAATGTGCATAGTCTGACAAATTCGCTCAACAAAGAGGTGTCAGTCTTGATTGTCTTCGAGATAAAAATTAGGGAGCTAACGCAGGGAGGATGGTGAAAGACCGTTCCTCCGGCAAGTCTCTCGTTGGATAGTTTTCTACCAAGAATGAAACAAATAGAAAAAGTAGCTAGCTACGTCAAAATACAGGAGCGGCCATTTTGGTTCCAATGTCACGTGACTGAAGACTATTGGGCACATCGTCGTGGCTGAAATGTGTTCCGCACAAAATTCAAACATTTGGCCACATATTTTTATCTAAATGATTCGATTGAAGAGGATTGGTCAGGAACTGAACAATATGTAAGAACAGGAACGCATTCGCATTTTTATATGTTTATATTTTTATATATTCATATTTATTTATTCCCGGACCTACCAGCCTCCTTTAATGTTCTGTAATATTAAGAAAATAATCCTGACATCGATGCCTGTGTTTTCTGTTCTCGCTTTAAACAAGAGAAGAAAATAAGATAATTCATTTCAGCACAGTGCAAGTCAGTGGAGACAGGACTCTGGTAGTGCCAAGCAGGAAGATGCAATAGAAAAAGATTACAGTTTCACTTTTATTAACAAAATGTTTATTGCACATCCATATGCAACAAATGTGTATTACAAAAAACTCCATATTTTGCTTTCTCAAGTCTGTTCATAAACATTACAATGATGAGGCAGGGTTTTATTTTCACATATAGCTTTGGTACATATCAACTAGACAGCACGAGCCTTGGTAAAAACACAAGAAAATCTCCATTTTGCCCCAACAGACAAAACTACAGCGTTTAAAGCATAGGGTTTAAGATAAAAGTATGAAGTGAACAGAGACTTTTTAGGACTGATTGTCCAAAATAGAGCTGAGATTCAGCCTGCAACATGGTGGCATCAAAATGTTTAAGGCTGATTATTATTTTTTTAATGTGAAGGCAGTCAGCATCAGTGATTACCAGATCACCTCCAGCTCCAGGCCAGAGCAGACCAGAGCAGGCTGGTATCTGATCAAAGTGAGCCAATGATGCCATCTAGAGGCATAAATCCACACCTCTCTGGTCTATGCTGAGAGTAAAGACAGTTTCCCTTTGGGATTGCTTCAAAAGAGCTTTAACGTCACCGGCTATTACAAAGAAAATACCCACGAACATTGCTCTCTAGTCTGGTTTCGTTATTCAGGGCTAAGATCGGTGAATCCAACACATCAGCACAGACTAACTTCTTTTCTCCAGACATCAGACAGAAACTTCCATTCATCTTTTCATCTTCACTCATTGACGTTCTTCTTAAAAACCTGCTTGCAGACTTGTCCTTCGCAATAGAGCTCCTAAGAGAAACAGATCACAGAAACATTTGATAAATGAAGAGTGTTTTAAAAAACAAAGAGAAACATCACATAAGAACAGAGATCTGTAGAGGTAAATCAGCTGTCTTTCTTTTAGTGCAGGATGTGATTCAAATGCTTAATATTCTTACTAGATGCAGCTTATCCTCTTCAATCCAGTGAGTCCAGCCACGGTTCTTCTTCTCTCCAATCTGCTGACACACCAACTTATTCCCCTCCCATGTCACCAGCGACTGCACAAGAACCATATCACAGAGTCAGTGAAACACTCATAATCAGTGTGTTCTTCATCACACCGAAGCACAAATTTCTGATGCCATCACCTCAACCTGTTATTCATATTTCTTGGCTCGTACCTTGACATGCCTGTTGTCCAGTCCCTGGGTAAACTCCTCAAACTCTTGACCAACTTTGAAGGAAAAGACATAGTTCCTGAAGGTGCTGATGGTTTTGATGATGTACAGATCGCCCTGCTGCTCAATCACTTTCCTCTGCTTCAGCTTTTGAGCGATTTTTCGCAAGTAACAACTGATACCTGAAATGGCAAAGAAGTGCTTAAACACACTCTGACACTTACTGCTGTTCCCATGCATACCATAGATAGCACTACCACAATTTTTCTCCTCACTGCAGCAGGCAATGCATTTCATTCAAGGTAATCTATTCAACAGGCTATGAAGGAAACAGACCAGATCATAGATTATTGTTGGATCAAATCAGTGGAAACATGCTGTTAAGACTCACCCAGTGTAATCATGTAGCCCTCTAAGTTGACATTGCTGACCATGTCCCAGGTACCACAGAGGCTAGATGGCATTTTTTCCAGGTTTTTGGGCCAAAGACTCCAACTGCGGTGTGTGTGAGAACAAGGTGGCCGTCCGAGAGCTGAGCTGGCTGAGATGAAGATCAAATTGGCTTTTTAGGGACTGTGGAAGTAGGTGTGTCCTCTCCCCGCTTGAAGGCTCTGCAGGGATGGAGGAGGTATTGCTGGCCGTGCACGGAGTGTAGGAGGGAAACCAAACGTGTCAGACTGGTCTCAGTGCGTAGTTCACTGAACAATACGCTCCTCAAAATTTCCCCTAAGGCGTGACACATCACATGGCAAACAATCACAAGTTATCCTAACATCAGTGTTTACAGCAATGCTTATTTCAGTAAGACTTATTATGATGGTTCCTGTTTGCTACTGCATGTATCCACTCCATTCACCCTATTATATAACAAAATGGCACTGGATAGATATGGAACCCACAAATATATTCAAATGGTTTCCTTTCAAGAAAATATTCAGATAGATCAATTCATACATTCAATTCAGCTCCATACATACATAAAAACTAAGGATAGACAAAAGTCTGACATATCTCATTGGTGGTATTTTTTCCCAATTTGGTTTTACTTAAATGTCAACAATAATTTTATGGGAAAACAAATTTCCTTCAGTTACATATTTTCAGCAAACAAGTCGAGACGCCTGCTGTTTTAAAATAAATGTATGGTGTCAAAATGAAACATCTTGCTGTGTAATGAGGAAAATGAAAGTGACTGTCACAAGTACTGTTGCATGCACCATGTAAATAACACTAATATTAGACGTCACGGCTTCTCTGTAAACCAGCCGCTTAGCTGGTTTACAGAGAAGCCGCGTGGCGTTATGCAGAAAGTCTTGCCTGGTTTGTTTTCCAGCCAAAACTGTGCAAGTGAAAGAGTTCATCAAGGATAGGTGACAGAGACAACCGAACTCAAGATAAAGTTTACCGAGAGATATGAGGAACAAAAGCATAGGAAACGTGGCCTTGATTTTATCCAATTCATTCATAATGTCTTGTCCTCCAGCAGAGAGCTTATGAACCAGCCTTGATGCCACTGCTATTGATAATTTTGATATCATTAGGCCAACTGCACCATTAAAAGTACATTTAGAGTCAACTCTGATTCAAATTTAATGCAATCAGTCATGGTTCAAGAGGCCATTCAAGTTTTTGTTTCAGCACTCTACTACCAGACTGATTATTTAGTTGACTGCATTTAGTTATTTCAGCTATTATCTGGCATGAATTAAGGAGATTAGCAAAAGAAAAAAGACCAGCTCTAACAACCATTTTATTCAAATAAGCAAATTGTCAATATAGCACTTCATTCTTTAGAAACTGAGCATGCTAGGTGTTTCTTGTCTGTGATAGCAGTAACAGCAAAGAAGAGTCCCTGAAGTGCAAACCAAAGAGTAGTTTATTCATTTTTTTCCCCCAGTCAATACAAAACGTGACTTTCACTTGCAGGTCTACACTAGCAAGCATATTTTATGTATACTGATTACTACTGCCTGAGGGAATGGATAGTAAAATTTAAGGTATGCATAATGAGTTGAGAAAGGTATAAACTGGTACAAATTGGTGTGAGTCTAAACATTTTTGTGATAAAGCAGGTAAAATAATTTAAATTTAATTGTTCTCAGAATCACAGTCAACATTTACACCCTTACAACACAAAACATATGCTGACTGTTTCACAAAAGACTGTCAGTCTCTACTTTGATGAGCTGAACTATTGTACTTTTCCATAAAACACACACACACACACACACACACACACACTGGCCAGTTTATCTAAAAAAGAAACTATGCCACTAAATCTCTTCACTCAGAAAAGTCTACTGCAGGTGTATTTTCTTAAAAGTAGAGCACATGGAAGACACAATTCTATAGAAAAGGCACTAGTGTCAGAATAAATTCACCACTTGGCTCGTGCTTTAAATTCACAGTAAAATCAGTGCAGCCAACCCTAAACCCTACAGAAGTCAGCTTATGGTTTTATGGCATGGATCTTGTCAGCAGTGGGTGAACCTCCTCAGCTTGAAGAGGCTCCCGTGTATCTCTGAAAAGGTGCGAGGACCACGTCGGCGTTCTTCTGCTCACTCTCTGCACTGTAGAGGTTGTGCTCTTGAATGTACCAAACTACGGGGTCCGGCAGCAGGTACCTGATGCTCCGACCTCGCCGAAGTGCCCGGCGCACGTGAGTGGCTGAAATCTCATTGGTCACCCATTCATGGACCACATGGATGTTCTTGCGATACTTCCACAGCATGTCTGATTGGTGGATGAACTTGTGGGGGTCGTTGCCACTGCGGGTGATGCAAACCAAGCCGTAGCGGCCAATGATCTCGACAATATCCTCCTGCTTCCAAAGATTGGGAATCCCAAAGGACTCAAGGACGTCGGCCCCACAAAGCAGCATCAGCTGAGGGACATCTGAGAAGGCACGGAGAAAATGCAATGGGACACTGACACTGTTTGATTCAGATGGTTGAATTTTCTTCATCAGTCCTCTAAGGATTCTTTTAAGTACAAATAGCATTCAAGTACTAATAATGTCTATGATTTAAACTGAACGTATCACAAGTTCAGCAGCTAGAGTAGTTTATCAAAAGTTCAATCAGGGAGACTTCCTGGGTGCACTTCCTCATCCTTCCTTACTGCTTTACTACAACAATCATTCACTTGGCAAAGCCTCTTTTGTTCTGTGCCCTAGTACCTACACTAAATCTCAACCATTATTAGGTTGTTTAGTTGTTGTTTACAATGCAGTAATACAACAGTCAACTGATTTCCAGGATTTTCTTGAGTCAAGTGTCATTTTCTTGATACTGGTGGACTGATCTGCTTTATTCTGTGCATTATAAATCCACTATGTCCAACTAAACGTAGTTTTAAGTACAGAATGTACAGCCCAACCACTGTACATACCACAGATTAACAGAGGTTAATGTTCCTGTCACTTGTGTGAAGAATGTTGTACAGCAAAGTGGGAAAGTTGGTCACAATGTTCTGCGCCAGTAATGTATACGCTGCAGAGGACTTCATGTTCGTAATTTGCTTTTGCCATTCACACCTCGCTTTAACACCTGGTGTCACCGAATTGTGTTTGTCTTTAGGTGGTGTGACTGGGTGCCACCCTTCACATTACACCACACCCCAAACATTTATCTCTGTCTGCGTAATTCAAGCACACCCACCTGTCACAAGCTCATTGTTTTTAAAAGCAGTTATCTGAATACAGTACGTCTGTGAATCGTGTGGAAACAGGATCAGACTTTCTCCTGGCTGGACTGAGTCACAAACACCAGCATTAAAGTCATGTGTCTACTCTGCCCTGCATGTGACTCACCTCTATTTATCTGATGAGACGAACCCTCAAAGGTATTGTCCTCGATGCGTCTCTTTTTGGCATACTTGACAGTGTCAACATCATCGTTGTTCTGCTCTGCTGTTACCAGTTCCCCATAGTGATGCCTAAATCAGCACAGACACAGCAACAGTTGGCACCACAGCACAAACACATGTTGATTTTTTTTTACGTTTAACTTAAACAAATAATTTACAGCACTGCTAAAAGGCAAGGCTGGTGGACGGGTAGGGTTCACAGAAAAAAACTAGCCTATATAGTTTGTCATATAAGCCACATTAGTCATAGTGATGACCTTTTGGTTAGACCTGAGATAACCTCAGCTTGGGTTTGAACCTCATAATACATATTTGTTATGTCCCGTTTTGTTAAAGATTATAACAAAACACTCTGTCGAACTTGATGTGGCCTGACCTTGACCTCTTTAATTTTAGTGTGCTAAACCTCACGAGGCATGTCACAGGGTTCCTATGCTGTTGTGATTTCCGAAGAAATAATGTAGTCAGGTTCAAACTTTTGTGCAATTTTAAAACACGTCAAAATAACCATATTATTTCTCCATATATTTCCTGATGTTCCAAACCTGAGCTGGACCCTTCGCTCTTCACTGTGGTGGAAAGGTTTCTACATTTCATCAGTTCACCAGGAAAAAAAAGTGAAGCAGTGCTAGCAGCTTGTTAAACGGTGTTAGCATTTGCCTGCTCATTAGTTTGAGGCAGGCATTTGCTTCTGCCAAGAATGCTAAAAAAAAACAAAAAAAAAACATGCTGGATATAAATGTAGAAACTTTTCTTAAGACTGACACAGAAAGTTTACAATTTGAAATGTCACTGCATTTCTCAAACAGTTCTATGTAAATGACAGCATCTTATTTATTGAGGTGAAATTTAGCCACATTGCTCTATTTCTAGGGTTGTAGAATGCAAAGATGGTTTTCTACCTCTAAGTATCAAACATAATCAAGAATGATACGAAGATGGACTGAGCAGGGCAGTACGTTGTGCCATATCATATTAAAAACATCAAATTTAAATCATTGTCTATTGCTGTAAATCATTATTAGTTTAACAGCCAGTCCTTGTGATGTGAGCCACCTCTGCTATCTGTGCTCACAGCTACAGTTTGACAGGCTGTGGTCAATTTCTGTACAACTACAATGTCTGTCAAGCCACAACCAAGCAGGTGTGTTCAAATTCAAAACATAACAGGTGTCAGTGTTCACTTTTGCAAAATGAAAATGCTTTTACTCACCGAACAACTTTAGCTGTCTCCACCCACTCGGGCTGCGAGCTCTCCCAGGAATCCACTGAGATCCAGTCCGAGCTGTCTGTTGCCAGCCTGGCCATCTCCACACGGTGGCAGGCCTCAATCAAACCCTTCTTCTTGTAGCCGTCACCCACCGGAGAGATGATGCCTCTCACCACCCGGTACCGGCCTAAGATGGTGAGGGATGGAGTTACATTAAAGACGGATAACTAACATAACAGCAATCATACATCACATCAGGCCCTATAATGTTCTGTTTTGTTTTCCTCATTTATTTGATCAATTTCAGGTCAAGTGCGGCAAATAACAAATGCAGGGAAAAGAAAGAAAGAGAGAAACAAACAAACAAGCAAAGCCTTGAGTGTCTGCTAACTAACTGGAGTAAATTTGGAATGTCTAACTAATTCAATAGTTTTTGTCAATTTGTGATTCCTGAGTTTTACATTTTCAACAGTAGTCAAATATATTTGAAAAACAGAATCTTTAAAATGTAAAAGAAGGGTAATTTTTTTCAGCCAAATCATTTCATGGATGTAGCATTTAGCCAAAATAACAATCAAATTAATTATAGAATTAGAGAGGATTGTTAATGTATAAGATATGCAAAGAGATATAAGATATGCAAAGTAAAACAGATTCTCTAACACGATGAACTGACAAGCCTCATTCAAGTGAATAACTGGCCTCCGTTTACAATATGCTTATCTCCTGATTTGATACTAGCACAATACTTGGGTGCTGATTCAATATGCACTGTGATCCACTTTTATGATTTATTGGTATTATTATTTTTTGAATTATCCTCTAGTTTGTGGATGTCAAGTCCCATAAAGCTGTGATTATCCTAAAGGTCACAATTGGTTTATACACTGACGTCAAGTTTCAAAAAATGGTCTCACTACAACGAAATGCCTACTACAGGGGCTAACATCATCACACATGAACAAAGTTGGGCTCATTGAATCCACAAGCTTTCCAGTCAAACCTAATTTATGCAACCCCAAGGCTGTTTAAACCCCTGTATGCATCAGAAAAGAGAAGACCCGTTAGAGCCCATTTTCATTCAGATACCTTGAGGTCAGAGGTCAAGGGACTCCTTTGAAAAGAGCCGTGCTAGTTTTTCCCTCACCAAAATGTATCCCAACTTTGGAATGATATTTAATCCACTTGACAGCAACCTAGCATCATAAAAAAAGAGAGTACACACACACACACACACACACACACGCCCCTCCCACCTCCACAGTTTACTCAACCTGTGTCCTCCAGGTGATCTCGAGCTATTTCAAACATCCGCAGGTGCATGTTGGTTATGGGGTTGAAGGAGCCACAGGCCAGCAGGACCACCTTGGTTATGTCCCGACCCTCCATGCCTCATGCTGCAGCTGAGCTCTCCCGGCACAAAACACAAGCACAATAAGTCAGAGAGCATACTAATGTGTAACATAACTCATAATAACTGTTAACTGTTAACCAACAGGCAGTCAGGGCAGCTACGTGCTATTATCCCAGGTGTAAATTACTATACAGCAGGAGGTATTAACATTTTGAATGCAAACCACTGCAGATATATGCACGTTTACACAGAAATATCATTTACTTGTATACATTTAATCGTTAGCTAACGTTAGCCAGATATGTAGCGGCAGACTGCACGAGTTTGCCCACATGAAAGCTTCAACCAACATTATAGCGACATTGCAGAATGAACAAATCGATAGTTATGAACAGAACTGCCACATAAAATGTGGTCAATAATGCGAAAAATGTGTAAAATTACTGTTAACACTCACTGAAACTCAAACTGAAACTATTCCGTCCGGCTCTTGAAAGCGTCACTCGCTTCCTGTACCGCTAACCCGTCAATGATTGGTCAACGTCATGATCAAGGAATGTGATTGGACAAAAACGAGCGAGGGGCGGAACGCCGCACCCACACTGAGCGAGCTGCGTTCAGGATCAAGATCTCGCCATTCACAAAGACTTTGGAGCATTTTGCAACCATATTCACGAATAGGACTTACTAAGAAGAGAAAGAAGAAGGAGAAGAAGTGAAAGAAGAAAAGGGAGTTATTTTCAGCGTAGTTATGAGTCATTAATTTAGTATATTATACAAATGTTTTATTTCTGGGTGATTTGAGTCGGCGCCTCGTAACCGTCTGTTTACAGAGAGAAGGCAGGTGAGAGCTTTTCTTTTATCATGCTACACGTTAGCTAACCTGTTCAATAACTTTCACTTAAATGTCCCCAGCCCCCAGCAAATACACCCACCTGCACTATAACAGTTTTAATGTCTCGCAGATGTCGAATAAATTGTTATAATGCTACACCATTATGGCAAATACGGCAGTGTTTACAAGCTTAACTTTTTTTTATGCTTATCACTTTGCTAGTTAGCTAGCTAGGTTGGCGTAAAGTAAGTAAGTTGTGGCATAACAACCAAGTAGATGTCATATCCCGTTTTGTTTTCTGTTTGCCCTCTCTTTAGGTCTTAATCACTATTTATAAAGGCCCTTTTCCGAGTATGGCGTCCCGGGGGAAATCAGAAACTGGAAAACTGAGGCAAAACATGGAAGAGCAACTTGACAGATTGATGCAACAGCTTCAGGATCTGGAGGAATGCAGGTGCAACATTATATACAGATCTACAGTCAGTCGCTGCTTGATGCATGTGTGCAGAGGGGATTAACCTTAAGTGATGAAGCTGTTTTCATTGTGCTGGCAGTAAAGTTTCTATGCTACACTTGCACTTATTTCCTTCATTTATGTCTGTGCACCAGAGAAGAGCTGGATGAGGAGGAGTATGAGGAGACCAAGAAAGAGACCCTGGAGCAGCTGAGTGAATTCAATGACTCCCTGAAGAAGATCATGACGGGAGACATGACACTTGTGGATGAGCTCAGTGGAATGCAGCTGGTATGCTCTTAGGTCGTGGATCTGCCATGTAGCAAGGCTGCTCTAAGGAGGTTATTGCTTATATAAGAGGTTTTAACTGGAAATAATCCACTACGTTGCTACAAAGGGTCAAATTGTTTTGTCTCCCTCCTCACCAGGCAATCCAGGCTGCCATCAGCCAAGCATTTAAAACCCCAGAGGTGATCAGGCTCTTTGCTAAGAAGCAGCCAGGACAGCTGAGAACCAGACTAGCCGAGGTAATCTGGAGGATATGTTTAATTTACGACCGTGTAGTCCCAACTGTTTCAGTGTCAATGTGTGTGTTCGTCTGTGTGCTTTCACTCGCTTGGCCTGAAAATCAGTCTCATGGTGTGACTCTGCGCAGATGGACCGCGATGTCATGGTGGGGAAGCTGTCACGAGATGTGTACACCCAGCAGAAAATGGAAATCCTCACAGCCTTGAGAAAACTGGGAGAGACGGTCAGCAGCTCTTGCGGCAGATGAGATGCTTTTCCACTGATGCATAGATGATTTAGTGGCTTGTGATTATGACTCCACATGAGCTCTTAAAGCCGCACTTGCTTATTTCAGTCATAAAGCTTGTAGCAGACTCATAACAATTGCTGTAACAGGCCTAATACTTTACTTTACTTAGTATCTGATAGTGCCAGAATAACCTGAATTTCTGTTTTTGACAGCTCACTGCAGAGGATGAGACTTTTCTGACTGAGAATGCCACAGCAACTCTAAGCCAGTTTGAAAAAGTCACTGCAGACCTCGGTAAGAATAAATGTGTACAGTCCAGCTGAAATGTTAGTTATGCAAGTTTGTGGTTAAAAACACAGAGGCAGGAGTATTTACCCCTTGTTTTTCTTTCTTTTTCAGGGTCAGAAGACAAAATCATGGCTCTAGCCAGCTCTGGTGTGAAAACCAAGGCGTAGTAATGCCACAGAATGTCCGTCCATTTTAAGTCTCCGTTGTTAATATCAAGACAGAAAAGTGCCAACTGATCATCGATCTTGTAAATAATCAATGCACTTCTAAATGTTATTGTACACGTTAATACTTTTTATCAGTATTTTATAACCCCAAGCCTTTGTAAATGTATTTTTATTTGTCCAGATAACTGTAAATTGCCTGTATTATAGGTACTACAGTGTAATTTGATATGTATTTAGACACACCTTCAGAGGAAAGAGCAGGCCGTTTATGGGAAATATTGTATTGTGATTTGTGTTGTGCTGCTTATTGGGGTTCTGCGTCTGTCAGCCGTAAGGACTGAAATCTGTAATTCGTGTATTTATGATGATGATGATTGCCTTCAAGATGCGATTTCTTTTAACTGGACTGGGGTGCGGATAAAATAATGGAAATGTCACATAGAAACAGCTTTTAACTGTGAACTGATTAAATGACAGTGCAAAGGCAGCTATACTAGGGAGTCAATGTTAAGTTGTTATGTCAGCAGTGTGTTAGTTATTTCTGAGTCAACACATACCACTACTTTTATATGTGAGTTTCCACAGTAAGATAAAGAAACTTACAGCGCTCTGAGGGGGCCAAATAGTGGCCAAATTGCAGATGTGTTGGTTTCAAAAACACGGCAACGGTGGTTTTATGTTGAAACTCGCTGACAGGGACAAACTAAAGGCTCAAAAATGGTTTCAGAAGGGAATCAGCACCTGTGAGATTGTTTCAACAATACTGCATGAGCTTTCCAGAGCTGGTATTTACTGCAGGGCTGCCGTTCAAAAACATCACATGAATCCAATCCAACATTCAAAGATGCATAACATGGTTTAAGGAGCACAAAATCATGCAAAAACATAAATATCAGATGAATCTCTCAGCTAATTTCCAACATTTGGACTGGTTTACATTCAGGGGACAACCACAGGATGGGTCCAACTCTCAGTGTTTGTCGCCAGCTCAACATTGTTGTGGATCTGTGATGGTTTCAGCAGCTTTCCTGTTGGCCCCGGCTTGTTGGAAGATTGCAGCCAGGGAAAACAATGTCAGTCTGTAGAACCAGGGGGACCCAGTGCTGCAAACAGTCTCTCATGTTGTTTTTATATTTTAAGACCACAGGTGGTCAAACAAATTCTAGGGATGGATAATAAACACCAGGAGGAAGTCACACCTACCAAGGCCTCACTAATCACCAGATCCAAACCTTATTTGGCTTTTATAGGCAGCACTGGAGAGCAGAGTAGACTTTAACTTCCTTTATCTCTCAGGGAACTGGAAGCTGTCCATCATCATCACGTCACACAGATCAGGACTAACAGCGGTCCGAGGAGGGCTGAAGCTGTCCTCAATGAAAAGAGTGGGCCTACATCTTATTAGACACACAACATTCATATATTTTGGTCGGTGTTTACATTATTTTGTCCACCCCCTAGTAGCTTCATGGATTATCAGACATTTTAAATTGGGTCAATAGTGAACAACTATAGAGTCCAACACTTTACAAGTCAATTATATCTCATCTTAGCCATTGAATCTGGTCCATTCATTCTGTACCTACTCATTTTTGATGGTTTACAATGTTAACTTTAAAATGTTTTCAAATTGGTATACATGTTATCTTGAATGTCAGTAAAAACAAAGTGGATTTGTACTACTGGTGATATTCAATCTTTCATATTGGTCTTTACTGAGACAGATCTCACCACCACCAGGGGGCACTAGTGCCTTAAATACACAACACTGTTTCACATTATGTGAGTGTTGGGCTGTAAACAAGCCCAGTGAGCTGCCTGTGATGCACTCCTGAACAGCCCGGCTCTCACAAGCTCCACTGATGACAGAAAACAACACGGACAGAGAGAAGTTATACCCCATCTCATCATCCTTTATTTTGTTTATGAGCAAGCATCAACTTCACTACAATTCGCCTTTCAATTGGTAGAAAAGTGAGAGCAGCCCCAACAAGCACAAAGGAAGTATCCATTGGTTCGGAAAACATTGTCACCTTCCATTTTTGAGCAAATATTTAAAACAAAAAATAATAATAAAAAAAAAAAATAGATAAAAGAAAAATGTTTTCAGTGGCGTGGACTTGTGAAATGGACAATCAGAGAATCAGTAGTGTACCACATCTCCGTTCTCTCTCCGCTCTCACAACCCCCCCACATGGAAGAAAAGCAATGTGGTTCATGCAAAGAAAACTCCCCATACATTTCAGCGCTAACTGTACGGCTGCATTTCAGTTTATTAGGCAGTGACAATCGATTCAATGCAGAGAAAAATACACTTAATCTGGGGCTGATCAGGAGGTGTGTGAGATGCCACAGTCACTCTGAGGAGACTCAGCTTCAGTCAATGCACACCGTCACCAACACGTTGCATTGGACTTTTCAGGAAAATGCCAGATGAAATGTTGACGTTCAGGGTTTAACATAACGACGTGGTAATTTTCTGTATATTGTGGTTCTTGTGAATTCCAAGCTGCCCTCAAAAAACATCTGTCAGCAACTTAGGCAATAGTACACGGTTCAAAATTTCCTTCCACTATACACAAATTTATACCCACGTAGGCTGCCTAGAGCAATTCAATAATGTACATCTTTTTAAAGGTGGATTCCGTCAATATGATTTAGTACAATATCTATAGAAGATACAATATGGATCTACTTTACACACCAACATGGACACATGACATCTATGTAAAACTTTTTCACTTTTTAATAAAACTAGCGGTGGACTATTGTTACAACAAAATGGAAAAAAATTGCATCCCCAGCTCATTAAGAAATCTAGCATTAAATAGTTAGAAAATAATAAGAAAAGAAAAAAAAATGCCACAACTAAAAAAAAAAAAAAGAGCATGGATGAACATTTTTTTGTTTTGTTTTGTTTTGTGTTTTTTGTTTGTTTGTTTTAGGTGTGTTAACTGCGCTGTGATCGGCAAAAGGCACTCCCAACTCGGCCGGCTCAGACCTGGCCCCCTTTTGCAGGCCCAAGTCATCATGGAGGGGAGACTGTTCACCAACTTTCCACCGCTGACCAAAAACCTTAAACAAATTTGAACCTAAAAACAAAAACAACGCAGTGACACCACACATAAAGGTGCACTCGCCACGCTCATATGTGACCTGGAAACCATAAACAACCTTTTATGAGTCTTGCATTGCGTAAAGGATTTTTCTGTATTCACTCGATTTTGGCCTCTGAAAATAAGATCTGCATGCAAAATATGAGACCCTCTGCACCGACGTTTGTAATCATCGCCCAACTGATAGTCACATTTTTTGCTCACTTAATTGATGCCCTCAGTCTAGTCTTACTTAATGCAGGGTTGGAAAATATATATTTATATATATATATTTACTTGGAACCGAAAAACATCAGACGAACATTAAATTGTTAGGTGTAGAAGTACAACTGTGTCTGGTGTGTGAAAGATATACAAGAGTGATGGACAACAGCCATGTCTGAGAGGAGACAGAGTTTGGACACTTATTCCCAATTAACTGTATAAGTTTTATACTAATACCAGAAGGAAAAATAAGTTTACCAAATGTAAACAAATATCTTAGAACAACTCTACAGTACAGTTCCATGTACAATAAAATCTAGTGGTCTACTGCAAAAAATATTTCATTTTAAGATTCAAACAAGAGCAAAGATTCATTTTTAAAGTGTTTTCCTATCACAAAGTGCAGTCTTCCATTCGGGTGGAATTTTTTTGAAACACAGAAAGAGCGACGAGGAAAGACGGTATTTACTTTGAGATAAGCAACCAGTTTAAAAATGCACCTAATAGATCATTTCAGGTTAAATAGCCATGCCATGAAAAAAATCTTAAAAAATATTTTTTTGCAATGAAGCAATCCTGAAATGTACTTTCATTTCTCTCCCCCAAAACAATGCCAGCAACTGTACTATTCAACCAAGCTCCACTAAAGCTCAAGTTAATTTGCTCTCGGTTGTTTGTAGGGATTTTGTTCATTCCTACGTCTGTCGCCACAGCAGAACTGGAATATCTGGAATATGGAGGAAAAACTTTTTTTTTTAAAGTTGCTGAGGAAATGCCGCTACTTGTCCAAATGTATTGGTAGAAATATTAGTACCCATATTTCAAAATAAAACAGCGCTACACCTGGCGTGGTGTTTGTACCATCCCGCACACAAACCTCGGTTTGTACATATGCATTTCTCTGAGTATGATTACTCTGAAAGGAAAGAAAATCCCTTCTGTACAACAGTGAAATCGAATGGGAATGAAATACATCGACGCCTTGAGTAGAGCATTGCCACTTGTGCAAGCAAAGCAAAGCAAAGCATGTGTGAAGCTGAAACCATCCACCGGTCCTGCCTACAGGTGAGAGCAACATAAATGACTTCCTCTTAGCAAAAAGAAAAGACAAAATGGACACCACTTTGTCATGGAAACCTCTGCTTATCAGTCCTGGGTTTCTCATCTCGAAGCAGACATTTTTGTACAAGCATGATGGAACAGCTTTTGCGAAGTTTTTTTTTGCAACATGCTACAGCCTCTGTGACACAAATATTCTACATTACGTACTGCGTCATTTTTAGATATTGGACCCCATTGTGAAGGCCTTCACTAACACATCAACTAATTACATGGTTTCTTTATATTTACAAAAATTTTTAAAAAGCAATTTATTCCTCTACACATATGACTTCTCAAATATCCTCATGCACTAAAAGAAGAAAAAAAAAAAGAAAAAAAGAAAAGAAAATGCGGTCTACTTGTTCAAAGCGTCATCTCGTCTCACTCTGTGGACTACAAGTCAAGAAAACCCAAGTCAAAAGCTACACGTGATTTTAGCGGCAAACAAATCTAAAACCAACACGCAAAGAATATACATTTAAAAAAAATCATTCTCCATTTGAAAGTCTTACGTCTGAGAGAAAACAAAAAGTGCAGGGTTGGCTTCCTCACGTAGCTCAAAACAAATGTAAATGTAGGCCAAGTTTTCCTGGGAATTAAAATATAATAAATAAAAAAATAAACAGTAAAAATCAGCGATCCGGTGATTACTATACTACACTGAGTACCACCACTAAGGTAACAACAGGAAAACCTTGACCATATATACGTTGAAGGGATTTTTGTTATTTTTTTTTTTTTTACATCATGGCTCCTTGGAAATGAAATTATAAGGGTGTGTGTGTGCATGTGTGTGCATGTGTGCAAGTGTGTGTGTGTGTGTGTGTGTGTTGGCACCCTACTGATGAGGGCAGTGCGGTGAGCATGAGGCTTTGAGTGAGTGGATGTGAGCAGTGTGTGTGACATGCGTGTTTATGCAGAGGAGCTTGTGTTGAGGTGTGTGTGTATGTGTGTCTGTGTGTGTGTATGTGTACGCTGTATGTGTGTATGTGTGTGTTGCTCTAGTAGGTGAGAGTGGAGTCGTCCCACTCCAGCTGCTGCTGTCTGCTGGCCCCCTGCTGGTCTTCCGGCTCCCCGCCTTCCTCGTCTTCGCTGCTCTCCGACTCGGCGCTCGTGATATCGTCTTCCTCCTCGCCGTCCTCGCTCTCCTCCTCCTCTTCCTCCTCCTCCTCCTCACTGCTGTGCTGATCCTCGTATGTCTGGGTTAGAGACAGCACAATTGGGAGAGTGATTATTTGAAACAAAAACAGAAACATTTGGATTTTACAGCTACATCATTTCCAAAATGACGCTGGGTAATTTTGCATGTTGGCGGTTCTAGATGGATGTGAGGGGAAACTTTGTGGAAAATACGAAGCGCAGTATCTAAAAATCATGTAAGCATGACAGCAGTAAGCCAGCCAATCATGCTAAAGAGATGAGAAGCAAAAACAATCCCACCGCTAAACAGCCAAAACCAATATGAATTTTTGTAAAATTCAGAAAAAGGGCAAAACGGGTTCAGTTTATGACACAGGCCTGTCTTAGGATTATGAGGAGTACAGTGCACAGAAGACCAGGCTACTTTTGTTCTGTTGTTAATTTGGCACGAGATAACAATACACATTTTACAATCAGCCAAGTGACTGGCTGTAAAAACACATTTTGGGTTGGTATTGAATTAATATTGCATTTTACAGCTGATTTTGGTCAGTATTGACAGTCTGCTGATATTTCAGTCCATCCCTATTGCTGAGTCCAGCTTTCCTGGATGGAGCTCTCGTTCGCTGCCATAGAAACAGTTTGTATCTCACTCAATATTCGATTCATTACTTCCTGTGGGCAGAGAGGTGTCCATAACTGACTCTGAGATTTAATTTGGGTAAGTAAGGAGAACGTACAGCATCTCAGTTAGGAGGGGGTGGGGATGCTCCTCTCAGTTGCAGCCTCATCTTGTGAGGAGAGGCGTATTGTTACATAAAAATCTTGCCTGGCGCAGTGTGTGGTAATGCAGCAGCATGACAGTGTGTTTCAGGATTAGAAAGTTAATAATGGTGAATTAGTATGAATTCTAAGCCTACATAATACCTCAGAGTTAAAGCATGAACCCACTGTACAGATATGCACAGTGTGCCTGTTAAAAGCCCGCTGGTTGGATACTGGACTATAGCTTTTTAAAACGTTTATACAGAACATTTTACTTTGCACAGCCGCAACACAAACTTTTTTGTTTTGATGCCACTTTCTTGGCTGGTTCTCTCCTAAAAACAATATTTGTAATCTCAGTGGGAATACCTGCTTGAATAAAAATAATCCAAATATGAATCTTTTATATTCATTATTAAGATAAAACTCCTCAGATATCATGAACAAAGTCTCTCCCAGCCCCCACTGGATCGCCTATGAGGACAGCTCAGATGAAACTAGGCCACAGTCGCTGCTGTGCAGTGGATTGTGCTTTGGATTTTCAGTCTGCGTGAACAGTGTGTGTGTGTGTGTTTACCTCCATGGGGTTGACGGTGATAGTGAGGGCTGAGTCGTCCCAGTCCATCTCGTTCTCCTTGCCGTTCTCCTGGTCTCTCATGGTGCGCTGGTGTGCCGCCCGGATACGGAACACACCCAGGATAATCATGAACACCAGGAAGCTGACACACACCACGATGACAATGGTGGCGGCGCTGGGGACAACTGTAAAGAAACAAGCATGTACACACACAAAATGTTAGTTCAGTTCACACACTTTTCATTTCTGTAGTGGGGCATTCAGGGGCATTAGTTCTGTTCTGAGATCGTGATGTGGATGTGCACATGTCGATCCCTGGTGCATCTGCACTGGAGCTGATGGGGTTTAAGTGAACTGCAGATGAATGATTTTGGAAGCTCTAGGTGTGTGTCTTTCTTTAAATAGATTTCCCTGTCCTTCTCCAACTTGCTCCGCTTTGCCCCATACTAGCAGGAATGGGCCTCTCATGTGCTGCGGCAGCTTAGTGAGCTTGTCAGCCTAGAAGATTACTGATGCTGGGAAATAAAAGGTTGTGCACAGAGTACCGCCCGTCCAGATGTCACAGACAGCACTCAAGAGTAATCCCTAAACTTGTGCCATTAAAAAGTGGGAAAACAACCAGTGTTTCATACGTGCCCCATTTCTAGTTAATAGACTGTAATCCCCTGCAATGCTTGGCATGCTTCAGGCCCAATAGATGTATATTCTGCAGAGTGCAAAAATTAAGCAGATTACTTGTTTGATTATGACGTTGGTCTTAGCTTTAATAACACATTAGTGAAATAATCTATAACAATTACTGTCATTGTGTAAAGCTTTGGCAGGGTCTCTTGAAAGTTCAAATAAAAAATAATAATCTTTTTCTTTTTTTAAAATGGCAATGTTTCTGGTAATCTCGGGATGGTGATCAGTCTGCAACTGTCAAGCTGCATCACCACTCGTGATCCTACAAAAAAAAAAAAAAAGCTATGGGATTATGTACTATGGGGTCTTCAATTACATTTGTCTAAAGGCCAGCAGACACTGTGGGGGCCGGACTTTCAATTAACTTTCAATTATTATTTAGGCCTGATTAGCCTATTACTGTTTAATATTTTCACTGACAAAATTCATGTTATTTTTACTAGCCTTCATCAGTGTGAACAGACTCCTAAAAACATAGGAAATCCATAAAAATAAGTAGATAAGTAACAACAAAATGCTCCCAGTAGAGCGCAGACCTCCACCAGGGAGTTAATTCAGTTCACTAAGGAGTGATGCTTCAAATCTGTAATTCTGATTGCAGGATGCAGCCCTCACTGGTGGGAAATATTAATCAACTGTAAGCGGTTTTAACACTATTACACAGTGTCCTGATATGTGGAAAATGTGAAGATGCCGCATAAGCCACATTCCATTCACAAAGGAAGAAAACAACCTGTCCTCGGCTGCTTCTGCTCAAAGCACAACCAGTGAATGTAGTGCAGCTTTGTGAGCGAGGCAGGCCTGACTCTGCATCGGAGTGTGTGGCCACTTACGGGTAACTAATAATAAGCTGACAGATGGGATTTATAATGTCTTTAGAACCTGTGGCTCAAAAACACATATTTGGGGTCGGTAAATCACTCCTAATAAAATTATTTCTACCTCAATTGCTTCTGGTGTTGCTTCAATATTGGAAGAAACTAGAAACAGCGGCTCACAGCTGTGTGCCTCCGCGAACCAGTCAAGTTGCAGTTTAAACCCAGACTCATATAATATTTGCAGTGAATACTTTGAAGGAATTTAATAAGAGGTATTAAGTGTATTTTCTGCTGAAATGGGAGTCACCACTATATTGAGATGTATGATTTTATCCTATTAGACATATGAAACTAAAAATTTAATCAGTTCATCCTTGAATTTGGCAAGTTTGTGCTAAATTTGAGGAAATTGCCTCAAGGTGTTCCTGAGATATCACTTTCACGAGAATGGGAAGAACAGATAGACGGACACAAAAATATGAAATAAAACACAAATGGTACGGAGGAATAAAAAAATGCTAGATATCCTAAACTCCAGAAGGCATTTTTTTCTTTTTCTTTTTTTTTTTTCCTTTCTTTTTTCTCATATTTTCTGAGTTCAATAATATTCTGCGTTGACAATCACCGGTCTATAGCTACAGAAAATGAAAAATTCAGTGGTACACCGGAAAAGAAACTGTGAAATGCAAGTGAACTACTCCGCATACCAAGTGCAGAAAACATGGAAAAGTAAAAAAAAAATAAATAAATAAAAATAATGTCAACGCTACAGGGGAGGAAAAAGATGACACAAAATTTCAGCATAAGCATTCATTTCATGCAAGCCAGTGGTCAGCAAAGAGAATTTTAGAGGGATTCTGTTTGTTTTTTCATCTTGTATTCCCTCAGTGTTTGGACTGCTTTACTAACATACTGAAGGCCCTTTCACACATCAGCAAAAATGAGTTTGCATTCAGGTTTGACTGGCACTGTGAAAAAGACGATATGTTTGGCTACCCTCAACTCATAACCATACAATAGCTGTTTGCGTCCTGATCACATGTGAAATGATGACATAAAACCATTTCATAAAGATCACGGACAGCCGGACTAATAGCAATGCTGACGTTGTGAAAGGCACAAAATACATTTGATGCATTTTATCTTCTTTTCTAGGATTAACTGAGAATTGTGCTTTTTAGCTAAATAAACAGTACTGCTATTTTATTTCGGTTAGATAATCATGTGTCCTATTGTGTGATATTTGTGTGAAAGACTAGAGATATGCTTAAGAAATGGTGGTTTCATTGTGCCACATTTTACCTGGGGAAAAACAGCTTTATGTTTTACTTTGTTGAGTAACAGTCTAACCTACATGGGTGTTTATCAGCCCATATAAGCTGACGGTGCATGCCACAGACATACAAAATAATCAGTTAATATATCTGTACTGTATCTGCATACTAATACTTGAAGTGGCTGTGTGGTGACTCATCTTCTGAGTAAGTACAGGATCACTCCCACAGGATATCGCCCCGCCACGTTTCAGTACCTGAGGCCTGGTGAGCGTTGACCAGGTTGTGTCCAGAAAGGTCCACAGAGGCGTGGTGGACAGGGTTGATGAAGTTGGGCTGCACCATGGCATTGTTAGCATGCTCCACGGGACTGGCTGTGTGAATCACGTTCACCTGGGATAAAAGAAAACACACCACACACACATGCATATTTAACAGTCACAAAATCATGAGTGCACATGTACATGTTGGATGTCAGATAATTTTTTTCTCCTTCCATTTCATGCTGAATGTTTTTTTTTTTCCCTGCCTGCAAGGACACTCCTCTGTCGTGAGTGAGTCACTGCTGCGTGACGTAAGTGATAAATGTCCAGTCATACCTCGACCTTGAAGTCATTGCTGATGTAGCGGCCGTTGAGTTCAGAGCAGACCAGTTTGAACTTCCTGTCAAAGAGAGCCTCGGTGTGCCAGTTCTTGTAACGAATGAGATGCAGGACCTGCTCGTAGTTTGCCATGGTGTTCACACCTGGAGCACAGAGGAGAGGACAGATTGCCTCAAAATGACATGTGAGCAGCAAATGTCTGCAAACTGCTGACAATCTATCCGACTGACATGCCCCAGCGTTTGAGTTACTGTGTGACTGCATTTTTGCATAAGTAAAAGTTTGTAAAAATGTTTCAGGCTGAATGCTCAAGAAATTGATTTACACACCTACAATTCCAGTAGATCTGATGTAAGTAGGGCTATTTTGAGTCATTCTGGATAGGAGTGACATTTAAATGCCTTAAAAATATAAAGGGAATGCAAACACTTATAGACTCAGCATGTCTGAATAGCTACTGTATTTGTTTACATGATATGACTCAGCATTACATCAGGGATCAGGGACCCTCATATAAAATAAAAATACTTGGTTGGTGTCTTGAACACAGACAAAAAAAAAATGAAAGGTGGTGAGATTAATACATAATCCTAAAATAATTTTTGGGGCTGTAATAATTTCTAGTGAATTGGTTTTTTTTTGTTTGTTTGTTTTTTATAGTTAATGTTTTATAATGAAATTTAGGGATTCCTCATTTTGTTACACCCCTGGCAACCCTAGAGGTCCTCAGACCTCACTTTGAAAACCACTGCACTTTATTGTGCAATCTTGTGAATATGTGTGTGTGTGTAATACTGCCTGTTTATGTTAACCTGCTCTGCATAGCTATCTCTAATTGTTACAGGCTGCAACTGCTAGCTCTGGCTGTATGTTAGTTAGACCAATCCAGTGTGTTTCTGCAGCAGATACCGGTGATGACGAGGCCCAGGTTGGAGGAGCTCATCTCCAGGCCACGCTGCTGGAGCTGGGCCAGGTCCACCTCCAGGCTCTCATGCTCCCCGTCCAGCTCGTCTCCCACAGCGGTCACTTCACACGTGTCCAGATTGTGCATAATCTCCTCTGACACCACCGTCTCTTGGACTGTATGAGTCACGGGGAAAAAAAAGAAAAAAAAACTCATTTATGATCGTTCACTGCTCCTTTCACATGTGACAAGCTCAGGTTAATTTCCAGTCCAAATAGGGGCAATACTCCGGTACTCCAAGGTGTGCAGCATGTATTTTTCATTAAGCTCGTGACACTAATTAATATTTCAGGCACGTTTGGACCTTTTGACACTGTGGGAACTCAAATGAGGCAATTCTTACACATCCAAACATGTCTCCTTGTTGCTGTCCAGTGTCCAGCCCATTAGTTTATTATGTGTCACAAGGTGGAGCAGGGTTTTTACTGTAGGTAATAGCAACAGATCTCTGTAAGCCCTTTTGTCCCATATGGTGTGTTGTTCACCACAGCACATTGTATCTCTCCCTATTGTCTCCCCTCCTCTCCCTTTTAGCTCACACAGAAGCCTGGCAGATGGCACGGCTGGTCAACTGCCCCCTCCCATAAAGCATGTAGTAAACAACTTATCCCTCGCTTCCCTCTCCCTCTCGCCAATCCGTTCCTCCTACAGGCCTAATCCTCTGTGTCACCGGCTATATCTACACGGCTATCCACTGTAGATTCACGGCGCCTTAGGGACCCATTCCACGTCTAAGATAATTCAACTGAGGCAGCACATGAATCATCACTCCATATTGTACAGCCACACGAGGTACAAAAATACGATTAGGCATGCGATGGTATAAAAAGGAGAGAGGGGATGGGTAGCACATCAGGTAAATGATTCAAATAATCCACTGTGACCCATTTTAGCTATATTTACTAATTCTACATAAAGCCAACATTGTACAGGAAATCTATTGGTGTTCTCTATTGCTCTGCAGTCTGTTTCCTGCGTGTGTGTGTGTGTGTGTGTGTGTGTGTGGTGTATGGGTATCAGTGTGTGCATTTCCCTCACCTGTGGGATCATCGTCGGCTCCCTCGGTGACCTCGGGCTCGGCGTCAGCCTCCACTTCACGGGTGATGGTGCTCACGATGCGCAGCTCGGGGAACAGCGTCACACCCTCCTGGCTCTCGAACTCGGCGGCACCGCGGGCGAAGTGGTCAATGCCGCTCAGGCTGATCTTGGGCTCCTCGGGCTGCAGCACCATCACGTATCCCTCCACGTCCGGCACAGACACACACGTCTCCTCGTTGAAGCATCTGGGGGACGACATGAGTTTTAGCCCATGTGGAACCAAACCTTGCTCTTTTAGAGGCAAAGTATAATTTTGACGAAGATATTATTGCTAAAACAAGAAAACTGTATTAAAAACATGTCTGGCCTCCATAATTCAATGTGTCTTCTGTTGGAACAAAGAGCTGAAGAAGGGTACAACATGTACATTTGTTAGACCATACTGCTACGGTCTACATACATCAGTGTCTTTCTTCATCTTCAAAAAGGAACATCATTCAAAATAAATAAATTCGAGCCATGGAGGCAGAACCATGGTTTCTTGGGAAAAGAAAACAAGGATTTTGGGGGTTGAACATCCAAAATGCATCACCATACCATGTTGTTAACCATGCCACCTTGAAAGCTGTAAATTTGTAGGTTTTATATTATAGTAGGAATAGATGGGAGGTTATTGGCAGTACTGGTTGGTGGCTTACTGGAAGGCCAATAGTGTCACAATGAACCACTAAAATGAAGCAGTTTTCCAGGAACAAAAAGCAGCGAGTTTGAATAAAATATAAAATAAAAACGAGAGAGAAAAAAAAATCTATTTTTGGCATTTACTGTTAAATAGACAAACGTTCTGGTATAGAGAATTAGCCGACAAGGTGAAAAGTATTCTATTTCACTGTGAATTTCAACTGCTCTGCAACTCCACAGGTAAAAAAAAAAAAAAAAAAATGCTTACTACAGTGTTTGCCCTCTAATCATTTAGGTGCAGTGGTCCCCCACAGCTGGAAAACTGCCCTCACAGAGAGAAACTGTGTAGTACGAGGAAAACTCATCACCTAGCCTTATTGCTCAGGCTGCCCAACAGAAGATACTGCAGAATTGCAGAATTGTGCATATCCAAGTGAGAACCATTCTTATACTGCAGCATTATACAAGAACTGATGGTGGAGTGGGCCCAAGGGGAAACCTCAGTCTCAGAGCAAAAGTTACCCGCCTCCCTTATTCCCATCTACACAAAAAAAAAAAACAGGAAACATTTCGTACTGGCATAAAACAAGTGAAGGTAATCTAGTACATTCTGTGCCAATAGATCGTCATTTTTCAGTCTATGAGTCGGGTATCATTGTATGAAAAAAATCTGTCAAGGAGAAAAGGAAGACAAACTCTTAAATCACAAAGCTTTTCTACCAGCAGTGATTCCCACTCTCCCTTTCTTGTAAACCTTTAATGTTCATTCCCTCTAGAACAGAAACCAGGTAAAACTCTGACCTCTATTTTACCTCGGCAGACCTTCCATACATTTTAAGCAGAAAAGAGCAAACCTTTCTGAATGCCAATTTCGTAGCAAGAACCTGCCTCACGATCTTTTGGCTCCTCGTGACTGACAGCTGAGGCGAGGCGACACAGAACAAACAGAGCAGAAATCACAACAGGCACTTGGGTATTCTTGGCCTCTGTCACTTACTTGACAGCCGTGGAGACGCGAAGGTGTCTGATGCCAGGGGTGGGGAACTGGCGCGAGTTCAGGTAGGAGATGTGCTGCATGACCTTGTCAAAGGCGTCAATGTCATCGCCCTCCACTGTCAGTGAGGACTGGTTGGGGTTAAACTCCACCTGAGAGAAGAAAACAAGTTGATGGATTACGGGATATTCAATTTGGGGGCTTTGACCTTCGTTGCCATCTAAAGCCATGCTGTGGTGTTGATGTCCAAAAATGGGTTAGGCTGTGTTATTTTGCCAAGGCTTGACAACAGACAGATGCCTCACCTCACAAAACAGTTGTCAAATTAGTTTTCTAAGTTTTGCATTTACATAAATATCACAAAACCAAACCTAGTTTACATAGCCCATTTCGTACAATCACATGCAATGCACTTTACAGTTAAGATATAACACTAAAAAAGAGAAAGAAAAACAAAACAAAAAGGACAAACAAAAAACTCTATACCCCTAAAACAGAATGTATTTAAGACAGGAGCGACCTTCTATGCTACTACAAGAACAAACCCCAGTCACATTAATAAATAAAGAGCAAAGCAATAAAGAGAAGTGGTAACATGATGTAATGTGTCATGTACAAAAAGCACGCACCAATGTCAAGGTTAAAACTTGATACTATTCACCATTAGCATGGTTAAAATGGGTTGCATCTGCTTGCTTCACATTCATTTTTCAACACCGTTCCTTCAAGACTGCACTCTTAATGCACAAACACGTTTTTATATGAGTGAGCTTACAGCTACAGCATGTTAGTGTCTCGGTGTGTTGTCTATATAAGGCCTCCAGAGCGGTTTGCCCTCCTTACCTTGACAGCTGAAGCAACCTCCTCAGGCAGCTGCACGTCCAGACCTTCCTTGCAGGTGTACAGACAGTCGATCACCTTTTTGTTTTCCAGCTTGCCAGAACGGATCATCAGCCCGGCGAGATTTCCACGGAAAAACTGGGCCATGCGTGCGTTGCCGCCTGCAGACGTCGGGATGGAGACACGGAGAAGAAAAACACACACAAACAGTCACGTATTAAGTCAAGTGTGCAGTCTACAGGCTTGACCTTTTCTGGGCTGGTGAATCAAGCATGCCGTCTCAATGTGCAAAGCCGTCGTGACTGGTGCTCATGCAAGTTAGTGTGTGTGCCCTTACAAGGCCTTGGCCCCAGAAAGAGGGACAGGATGATGGATGAGCTGCTACAGGCCTTTAGCCCCATGCAACATCTACATTAACATGGTGAACGACTGTTTTACTGTGAAAAAATGTGATGAACACAAAATACACAAAACAAGACAACTCAAAAGATGGACTAACCCTAGCTTGGTTAAATGAATCCCTGTTATGCACCTTATTTTTTGACAAAATGCTAGAAGCATCTTGAGGGCCGCAAAAAGATGTGTGTGTGTCACCAAATGCAATTTAATCATCTTGGAACTTTGAAATTTTAAAACGACTTCATATTTCAGTGTTATGAGCCGCATCAATCCTGCTGGATGTGAGGTGGGAGAGTTGTGCGGTGGACTGGCTGTGTCTGTCTGCTGGGGCATGATGAGCACAGGTCTGCGTCACTGCAGAGTCAATGACAAACCAGGCCCTCCACATCCCAAGGTCAGACAGTCATCTGCTGCAGCTTTATGTGTGTGTGTGTGTGTGTGTGTGTGTGTGTGTGTGTTTGTGCACTGCTGTAGCTTTGTTATCTGATATGGAGGAGCTACTGCTTCTGACCCCAAAGCCACACTCTGAAAGAAGAGACCCAAAATACTGCAGCCAGTTCAGCGGTTTGTGCTCATTTTCATCCATTTCTGATCTGGTCTCAAACACACAAAAAAAAACCTGACTGCTAAAGTAAAAATAAACTACATCAGTTTATGGAGAAAAGCAGAAGAAATAAACGACATTACATAGAGAAAGCATAAAATGAAGCAGGCAGCAATAAAATTTACATCAGTCTCATCCATACTGTTTCATGCTAGAAAGAGTTAAAAAAAGAAAAAAATCCTTATGCAGCTAGAATGGATTTCAGTCATTCTAGTAAAAAACAAAATGGCATGAGGATGCAGTTAGCATGGTGGGACATCATGAACACATGGACATATCTGAGGAGTAAGGGAAAGACTTGAGCAACCTGGAGCGGGCTCAGAGACTGTCTCAGTGTCATTTTCATGTCCTGAGTTTTCTGTAAAGGACAGAAACAAGAGAGCAGGGAGAGACAGGGAGGAGGGTTGAGGATCTGCAGGAGAGATTTAGATGCTACACATGTGAGGTCGAAGTGCATCACCTGAGAATCTAGCTAGGAGAGAGTTAATACTCTACTGGCCACTAAGAAAATACCATGCACACTATGTTTTTACACATGTACTAATCAAACCAGGAACAATCGGTCTGCAGGTTGCATTAGACTATCGTTTTCTGTTTTAAGCATTCTACATAAACAGAGCTGACACTTTATTTAAAGCCCCAATCTGGATTTTAAAAGATCACACATCAAATCAACATCAACAAAGTAAAGGGACCTGAAAAACCCCAATCAATTCAAGAGTGATGATCAGCTGCGTGTCTGCGTGAATGAAACTGTCTTTCCATCTTGCCAAATCGCAATTTATTTCTTCCAGTCCTGTGACTGTTGCCATTTAGCCAATCCTGTCCCTTCCTGATCCCTTAACGATCCCAATTATTTCATGTTTACAGTAACAAAACTTCTTCCCAAGCAAGTTTCAGGTCTAGCTGTGGGAGATGAAACCAAGGCAAAGCGAAGAGAGAGAGACAGAAAGAAAGAGAGAGAGAGAGAGAGAGAGAGAGAGAGAGAGAGAGGAGTGCAGTCTGATAAGTGTACACAAAACTTAGTGCACTGTAGCACCAATATTTTTATTTTTTTATTTTCACTGGGCAGTTTATTAGACTCATCTTGCTTTTTCCTGTTGGATCTGGAGTTTATGAAGCACAGCTTGTTGTAATTGACCAGGAGGTGGATATTACAGTAACACTGACTGTAAATCAATGATAACACTTTTTAGATTTTGTGCTCGACCGTCCTCTAAGCTTTGTTTTCCTGTCCTGATCCTGACACCTTAATCAAGCAGCCTTCCAGTCCTCTGGTTTACAAACCTGTAAATGTTAATAAACTCACACTTGTGTTGTTGCAATACAACCGCAAGCAAAATCTATTCCGGACTGGGGCTTTAACGGGGATGCACATTCATGTTTTTGTGCTTCAGTCTTGCTCCTGAATGAAGACAATTATGACTCATTTGTTGCAGCGTTCCTCAATAAACTGTCAGGCTTTACCTTGCCAACAGGCACCGATGGTGAGCTGAGTTTCAATCTTGGAGGCATGCAGGGGGTAATCCTCTGTGACCAGGAATGGCTCAAAGGTGGTCCCGTCCACAAACAGAGACACGGTGGGGAACTCCACGTTCAGCACATAGTGATGCCACTCTTTGTCACACACCTGGGGGGCAAAAAAAAAAAAAAAAAAAAAAAGGCAATAAGATCAGGGCAACAGTGATTTACATTAAGACTGTAAGAAACTGCAAGGTACACTGTTCATCTTCAACCAAAGCTTCCTCAAACTAAAGCTACACTCACATTTCGGACTGCAAACCCAAATCTGATTTTTGGCATATCCAGATTAGAGTCACAATTACTTGATTAAATCTGACAGCGAAAAAAAACATGCAAACCAGTTTTTGCAAATAAGATTTGCGCCAAATTTCCATGTGAGTAAAATTGGATTTCAAACAATCTGACTTCTCTGGCCACTCAAAACAGTTTTTGGACTGTTTTTAACGTGACTTTGAACATGACACGTGACGATTGTGTCACATCCAGAGCACCAGAACTGAAAAAAATGGAGAGCTGGCCATAACTGCTGCACAAAACATCTATCAGTCTCTTTTATCACTGGTGTCTTCAGTGATGGAGCACACGATGCACCACAAGTAGATAAATAGATGGTGGAAAGGCTGAGATGATGCATGTGTACTCCCTTTTTGCCGCAATTGCTTTCCTTCCACATTTCAAAAAAGTGCCATCAGTTACTGTGAATGCACATGTCTACATTTTTACCACAGCACCTCACACAGATGGTGGTGCCTGCACACACAAATCTTAACTAATCACTGGCAAATAAAAGTGTCGCCAGTCAATCTTAAGGATCAGATCTGAACAAAAAAAATTTGCTTGAAGTCTGAATAAAGTCTATATGGCCCTAGATCAGATACGAAATCAGTTCCTGGCGACGCGGGGGCTACAATGTCAGGTCAGATTTCATGATCTTTTTTTCTGCTGCACACGCACACATCACCGGCAGCATCCACTGTCAGCAACAGCAAGCCAAAACAAAAAATAGAGTTTAGCAGCAGCAAAGGACAAAGTGGACAGACAGTGAGGTTGCATGTCAGAGGCTGATATTGTCTTGTTTGGCATCCACAAAGCCCAGAGTCAGAAGAGGCTGACCTGGTCGAGTTTCCAGTGGAACTCTGCTGGTTTGTAGTTCTCGGCCTCGGATGGATCCTGGCGGAGGAGCAGGATCAGCCTGCAGTTATGAACGTACAGCGAGTAGTGGTGTCTGTTCATCTCTGCACAAAGAGTAAAAGAGAGAAGGGAAGAGATCAGACTTCAAAATCAAACAGTGTCTAAAATAATCTGACACGTCAACGCCAGAGTGTGTAGACAGCTGCGGGCGCTGGGAAGCAAAAACCTGTTACAGCAGAGAAATTCAAAAGAAAGAAGTGTCACAGATCATGAGTAATGCCTGTCTGCAACTGGCATTTATAGCTGATAATAACACATAAGAGGGCAATAATATGACTTTTACTTGAAGCGCTAGTGTTTCAAACTGCAAAAAGTTTTAACTACAAGCAAAACTTTAGGGTTGCCTATCAAAACACGAACAACTGAAATGTGCGACTAGTGGGATTTGTCATCAACCAAACACATTCATGGCACTAATCCTGCTTTTGATTCTCTCTTATGCATTGTCATTTCCAGTGAACTATGACAAGGAACAGGCTTTAATAAGATGTTTGATACCAATACAAAATCTGTGATACTGTAATCCAGTCATTCTCAAATCTGGAAGCAAAACTACAATGACTGCATTCAAAATGCAAATGCAAAATACTTAACATGTATTTACAGGCTTGGTCTATTATAGAATCTGTCTGAGGAGAATTTAGGCACTGATTGGATTCTGATTAGAAAGTGACAGGTCTAGATAATGTGACAGCTTATCGAAGTTGCTGTTCCTCATTAGGCTCAGTGAAATGTTGCATCTTTCTCATCAGTTAATTATTTCTGCCATGAAAAACTGTGGGCTGTGGGATGGATTTACACAAACATCACTAGCTAATATCAAATATCAAGAGGACATTTTGGAAGCAAAGTCCATTGTGGATCATGGTGGCTTGGTAATTGTTTTGTACTACAGAGAATAATGAGGGATAATGGTGGCTATGTGGCTGCAAGAAAATTATTTGCAGTCCCATTGGTGCTCCTAAATTTAATTTCCATTGTTGGATTACACGTGCAGACAAAACAATAATGAATTTCATCTACTATGTGTTGTTCATCTTTCTGTGTGGAGACTGTGCTGAATGGAGGTCAGAAATGTAACAGAGATCACGATTATGGGAGCTTCTGGTCCAGGGCACAGCCGTTCTGATGTAATCATTCTTATATAAGCAGTGGGAAAGTAGGGATGAGCCGCCTCCCCCTCACAGGTCATGGGAGAGATTGAGGCTTTACAGTCAGTGAGATCAAGATGCTTGTGACTACACTTACAAATCAGGACTAGTGTCAAAAAAGGTGAAGGTCAACAACAAAAGCATCAAATACTCGAGTCAAAAGTGAGAAATTTGTCTCTCTCTCTCTCTCTCTCTCTCTCTCTCTCTCTCTCTCTTTCAGAGCTGAACTGAAGATGTGAGAAGAGTTTGTTTCGATGTGTTAGACAGCCAGCTGAGCACATTCACTGATTGTAGCCTGAAGGTACATTATGTCTCTATTAGCAGGTTATTTTCAGACGCCATATGTGCCGCAATAACGAGCTGAAACGTCCCCAGTGTGCTGCATTAACTTACGTGCCAAAATAAGTGAATGCATCTCAGTACACACTCAGATATGATATATTGTTTTGGATTTTTCAACTACAAACTGCCCATCTGGTCTAACCAACTGATACTGATCATGTTGCTGTACATGTGATGATTTGTTATGTTTACTGAGCTTTTATGTTGCTGTTTTTTTTTTTATTATTTGATCAATTTTCTTTTGTTTTTATTATGAATGTCTCTATTGTTAACTCTGTCTGCAGACCAAGTCTTCCTTACAAAACAAAGTCTGAAAAACTGGGGCTTGGACACAGCAGAAAGGGTGATTTTTACATTTACATTGTCATTAAATGTGGCAAAAATTCAGTGCTGTCACCTGTCTTGTCAGAGTTGCAGAGGATGGTCTCCTTCTCATGGGCCCCGGGGCCGTGCCTCATCCACACAGAGATGGTGAAGGGCTCCTTCAGGGTGGTGCTCACCACGCCCTCGGGCACCTTGATGGCCTGGGTGCCGTTGAACTCAAACACCTGGTCGCTGTCGTGCCCGTTGTCGGTCGGCAGCCCCACTGTCCAGTTGGCAGAGCTGCTGGGGGCGGGCAGAAGCTCCACAGTGCCGGTGCTGGCACCTGAAGCCAGATGCAAGAGATGAGACGCTGATTTAGTTACAAAAAGTACCACATCAGGAGGATCAGGAGGAAGATGGCTCGCTTTGCTAAGCCAGTGATTTTATCTCACTGAGTAATCACATTAGTCAACAAGGGGGTTCAGTTCCAGCGATGCACTACTGACAATAACTGCCATTAGATAAATGAAACTCACTAGGCACAATGACTCATTGGAAAATATATAAGAAACGTCTGGCTAGTAGCTACTTACCGCACAGCTTGTGCAGGGACTTCTCAGAGTAGGTGTCTCGGTCGCAGCCCTTTCCAATATGGTTGGTTTCCAGCTCAATACTGGCCTGGATGGAGGTGATTGGCTCATCGCAGGTCTCCAGGTGCATGCTGGGGAAAAGGGCCAGGCTGCCCGTGCCGGGTTCATACTCAATCCTCTTATTGAAGCCTGACAGAAAGATGGAGGCAAAGAGAAACAGTGTAAATTTTGTCAAAGAATTTTTGAACGAAAAACATTCACAGGAGACCCTTTTTTTCATGATGACGACAAAACGATGACGCAAATGAGTTGATCTGTGGAAACAAAAACAAAACTTTTCTTATTTATTCCCAGTGAAAAGTAGTGATACAAAAATGTCGGAGGTAGACTGACAGACAGGCACAACTAAACATAAATTTGCGCGCCTTTCACCAACAAGACAGACAACTAAGCTGCTTTCACTGGAAGTCCAACTGCGAAATATCCCTCTTGAAAATGTGTAACCATGGAGATAACGCAGCGTTCACACCATATACTCGTTAGAAATGAATGCATTCAAGAGGAAGAAACTCTTCATTTCATCCATGGGGAATACCAAGGAAGAGAACGTCAATTTTCCTGAGTCGACACAGTAAATGCCGTGTTGGTGAAATTTTATAGATGATACTCTGTGATGTCCTGTTCCTGTAAAGGCAGGCATGGAGCTTCGCTGCTTTGTTGCTATGGAAACAATACGCCATCTCATCTAGTCCCATTGGTGTAAACTGGCAGGTTTCAGAACTGGACAGACCAAATGCACTGACTTTTTTTTTGCAGCTCAAAACCAGCTCAGCAAATGTGACAGTGTTTTTAGTGTCCTGTCATTTGACTAAATTGACTAAAATGATTTGAAATGTCTAAACTAAATCAAGACCCATATGAAATAAATGACTAAAATCTGACTAAAACGGAAAAAAGATTCAAGAGATGACTAAGACTAAAATAAAAAAAACAAAATAAAAAACAAACAAACAAATGCCTGTCAAAGTTAACAAGGCAGAAAAACAGTGCCCTTCAGCACAGAAATGATAACAAGCAGGCCGTCGATACAGGAGCTGTCGATAGTGCTTTTTCAATAAGAGAAGGAGAGGTTTTTAAACGCTGGGCAGCCTCAAGTCAAAGTCATGGGTACCACTCCAGTGTATTTCACTTGTAGTAGGGATGCACTTTTTTTTTTTTTTTTTTTTTTTTTAAGTATCGACCAAAAGCCTATACACCCCTGTTCAATTACTTTCACTGCATAGTGTAAGCTTGGAACATAACTTTGTGTTCCCTGGGCAAAATAATAATTTTAGCCCACCACTTGAGAGACGCAGGCTGTTATGTGCCAAACATGGAGAAAATCTAAACAGTTTGCTTTTATTCTGACATGTTACTGTATCAGAAATTAGTCTTGTGTAAAACCTCCAATATGACCCTCTATTTTAGCCCAGTACTGACAAATATCACATCCCTATCTTGCAGTCTCCATTAAGTCGGCTTTAAACAGCGTATCTAACTTGGAGAAAAGGCAGAGACAAGCCGGAGAAAAAGAAGGTTAAAATAACGCGGTCCTGACCCATCCCACCACTGTGAAAAAACCCTGCCTGGCCCCGCACGAGTTCCGTGCAAATGCAACCTGGAGTACAACAGAAGCAGATACCACGGTAACCATGGTAATCATCTCACGGCAACAACTAATGATACACCACCTGCGAAACGGGTGATGAGACCGGGATGTTTTGCTATCAGCGGGAAAGCGTGACAAACAGTGAACTGTTGTCTTGGCTTTGACAAACAGGCAGAACTACGGCTTTGAAATATCACAAAAATCATCCGCACGTGGAGTAAATCACGAGAACACTTAACGGAAATGATTTTAATTCATCCCGTTCCAGCTCTGTGCCCGGTCAGCTGTGTAAAGATGGCATTAACTTCAAAAAACAGCCTATAAGTAAATTTTCAATGCAACATAATCAGCAATTTGTGTAGGCAGTCAATTGTATAATTAATATAGGCTTTTTTAAATTAGTTTTGACTTAATTATATCCTGTTTACTCAACCCTAATGGGCCTGATTCATATTATTAGTTTTGATTTTATTAAGAAGCTGGGGGGAATTTTTTGCACTGCATATTAAATGATGTGACAAACTTACATATAGCTAAAAACAGCCAGCACAGGCTACTGTATACACATATACTGTACATACTGCATTTCGCTCTGGTGCTTTCTCTGTTTAGGCCTGATATTATCTGAGCTTTGTATTCATTGTTGTTTGTTATCAAATTAGTGGCTTGTCTATTTTGATTAGCTAGTGCTTTTTCACTTGTTTTTTGATAATGATATTGTATCATTTCCTTCATATGATGCACTTTTTAGTTACACATACCAGTAGCATAAATATACAACATTTTTAAAATTGCACTCTTTCCAATTTATAATTATTTCTGTGTTTACCTCAGCATGATCTGATTTAGCCAAGCCTGCTTACTGAGTGCTTGTAAAAATAAGTGTGTGTGTGAAATACGTCTTAATAAAATTAATAATATTACTTGATACTATGTATTCTGCGTAAATGTACTTACACATCTATTTAGGTGTGGCTTTGAGTTTGAACTTTGATGTGTCTTAGCCCCAACACGATGAAAACCGCTGCATTACTGAGCGCTTACACTCTTATGACTTCAAGGCTTTAATAACCTTTTGACAAAGGCATACTGTGTGTGTACTCTGTGTGTGCACAGTGGAGTGCATCTCTTCAACAGAGACACACCCCGCCGGTGCATGATGGTGTTTGGTGAGCTGGTGGGAGGAGAGGTGAGCCTTCATACCTTGCCAGCCAGGCTTGCAGGTGGGCTTGACGCTGATCTTGACCAGAACATCCTCGGAGGCACGGTTCTTCCCGCAGTCGTAGGCGGTCACAGTCAGCTTGTACATGCGCTCCTTGCCGTAGCTAAGTTTCTCTGTGTTCTTGATGTAGCCTGAGCAAAGCAGAGAGGAAAAAAAAAAAAACAGGATGAGTGCCAGAACTTTTTTTGTTTCATTTCAAAGCTGCAGCTGCTAGGAAATAAAGCAGACCACAAATCATTCAGATGGTCCTTAAAACCACATGTATGAAATGCCTTTTGAATTGATAAGTAACATAACAAAATATTAAACAGTCTAGACTAAAAAAAAAAAAAATCAACATAATAGAAATCAATGCTCAAAACAGACCAAAATGGTTTTATTGTATAGTCAGAACAAAATGCTGATTGAATAGCATGCTAGTGATTTCTAAAAAAAAAAAAAAAAAAAATGTTGTTTTTTTTTTTTGGCTACAATCTCAGCTCCTTTGTGTTTCTTCCATCCATCTCAAAAACTAATTATCTGTCACCGTTGAGCGCTTGCCTAGCACCGTCACCGACATTATGAACCCACTCTCTGCTCCGCTCACATAACCCGTCCATATTTCCTGTTTATGAGAGCCGAGCGTCACATCAGCTGAGCTTGGACTTCTGTTATATGGGGTCCTTATTTTTTTTACAAGACAAGAAAATAAATAAACCCATAGTTGGACAAGAATAGCTTATCGACTTGGGTGACATTTCAAGGGGGCTGTACTCGTCTCCAAAGGCAACAGGCTGTGGTGAATTCTAAACGACAGTCTTGCAGCTTCGTTGTTTACACAGATCAATGGACAATGTTTATCTGAGTCAATAAAATCGCGGCATACAGTCCTTGGGCATACACTGGAGCTTTTCTGATAGGCTGTGGGGCTGCCATGTGATGGTCCTTCCTTACCATCCTTATCGATGGTGAAGGGCACGTCAGGGGTGACAATCTCATAGTTGCAGATTTGGCTGAACTGGAAGGAGCAGTCGGCGTCCACTGCCTCCACCTTCAGGATGCTGTCGTACTTCTTTCCCTCGATAACTGTGGCTTTGTAGGACTTCTCCTTGAATACCGGTGAGTACTCGTTGATGTCATTTACTTGAATGTGGACGGTGGCCCTGATGGGGACAAGTTATCACACTGTGAACATCAGGAATAGTCAAAAACATTTTTTTAACACATTTATTAACAGATTTCTAAGTGTTAGGTGTTCAAATGTTAATCTAGACAAAGATAAAAGGTAGAATGTGTGAGCAGGAGTAATAGCTATGTTGATTATCATCTTTGAATGAACAAAATGATTCTACACAGACATGACAACGCAGGTTGGCCTTTGTGTTTACTTTCAATAACCAATTTCTTTTTCATTCACTTTGAAGTGCCTGTTTGAATCCAAGACTCAGAAAGCCAATGAATTCTAAACAACATACTAGACCAAGCAATAGAAGGCCTTCTCTTTTGTCATTCATTCATTTCCTTTGCCCGCTTGTTCCTCTTTCAGGGTCACAGGAGGCTGGAACCTTTCCCAGCATGCACTGGGCAGAGCAGATTGCTCTCTGATTACTTTAAATACAGTCAAACTGAAGGGAGTTTAGTAGTGAATGAAGTATTGGATGGAGACCCACTGATTTGTGCTCTTGCCATCTCAAGCCAGGTATAGAACAGCAACGGTAAACCTGGGTACTGGCACTCGTGATTTCCCATTTCAATTTGATTCTGGTTTAGAAGGGTCTGACTTGATTTGATTCAACTCGATTTGATTCAACATCATTTTTCAGTTTGATTAAATTCCTCTGACAATACCAATTTTGCAGCTTACATAGAGGTTTGCTTTTGTCCAACTCTTGATTACCATCATGGTTTTTAAATCCAAAATGCATCATGACATCTGCCATCAGGCTTGACAGCACTGGCTTCTGTTTGTTCATTTATTCAAAACAATGGTCAACTGACTTTCTGGCAGCACCATAAATAACACTTTGTCAAATAACTTCCAGCATCCACTGAACAAAGGATTAGATTTAAAGACTTATCTTGGGATTTTAAGAAAACTATGTATCAGATTGTTCAAATGAAGACTGGGAATAAGAGGAAAATCTATATTTTTACTCAGTCCTAGTTGGCGGATGACTTACTTGTGGGATTTCTTCATGTTGGCTCCATCAGGACCCTCTCCGCAGTCATAGGCCTGGATGGTGAAGGTATGCTCCTTCTGCAGCTCGCAGTCCAGCTTGTCTTTGGCCCGGATGACCCCCTCGCCAGTGGACTTGTCCAGAACCACTGCCTCAAAGGGGACATTTTGCCCGTGGATCCTGAAGCCGCAAATCTCACCTGAACACGTCAAGAGTCAAAAGACAGTTTGCTTAGAATAACTAAAGACAGGTGTTAAATTCCATTCTTCAAACCAAAGACTACGTTAAGAGCAAAACCATAAATTCACGCATACAAAATAATATCAGCCAAAGGTTTTGGGAGCCAGGGGATTGTAGATTGGGGTGGGTGGTGTCTGTGGAGGAAGCCAAAAGCACTGCTGTATGAGTGAGAACTTGAGGGACTTGGGAAAGGGTGTGGGACGTTTAGTATCATAGAGGACTGAGTGTCTTGTCCAAGCCACTTGATAATATTGCATCAAGTCATGCAGGTAGAAACCGAAAAAGATGTGGACAGGCATTTCACAGGAGTACTTAAGGTATTTAAATTCATAAAACCAAGCCCAAAAGTAAGATACAAAGAGAACTAATTGTGTTGAAGATCATTTATTTGCACAATGGATAAAAATTACAACCTATCTTAGAAGACAACCAAAATAAAGGAAAGAAATAAAAACAAACCCAAACATTCTTCACAATAGAGAGCATTATGATAAGGTGATCCAGCACTATTTCAGTCATCAAAACCTAATTCTGTGAGAAAAAAAGAATTAATCAAAGTTTTGTGTCTCAAGTAAAGATTTTTTTCTTTTTTTTTTTTAGTGGGGGGAAGTCTTCCTGTGCAATTTTGCCTCGCACCCCAAACTATCAAGAAATGAATACGAAATGAAATCAGAGAACTAAACTGGTACAATAACAGTATTCAAACAAAAAGCACTGGATGAGAACCGGGGTTAGAAATATCAACTTGCTTGACATCCACATCAAATGACAACTGCAGCCATGCTATGGTAGAGATTAGTGGTGGAGAATCAACTTAAGAGTTCCACTTAGGCAAAGATGCAACAACAAAAACTTTGCAGCAGAGAGAGTTTGCATTAGTTAACAATCTCAGCGGCTTTCCTTCGAAGGCTCTGAAGAGTCCACAGGAGTTGTTCACGAGTCTTATGGCTCACAGCAAGGCACCACTGACACAGTTAATGCCTTCATGGCACACCGATTTTCAAACACATTTACATTTTCATGACTTTGTCCTTATTAAATGCCAATTTGGTGTCAATTTATGTTCCAATTGCATTTACCACGCACGGTGACAGGTTGTGAAATCAATTATTTGGCATTTTAGGTTTTATTCTCTTAGTAAATCAGCTTGAAATTGGCTTTGCCTTCCGTGTTGGTTAAATTAAAGGATTGATTTGGCCAAAATTGCAGCAACATGATGGAGAACTCCTGTTTTAAAGCAAATTTAATTTTTCCCTGGTTACAGCTGAAAAACTGTTAGGGTCTGCAAACTGCAATGGATGTCTCATGCACAGATATTTCTAAATACACTCAGCCCCACATCACACTTTTCATCCAGTTATTGTAACTCCAAAAAATTCAGGGTGAGAAAAAACGTAAAGTTGCGAAACCAAATGGGAAGGAGATTACAGAGCATGACAGGAGTTTCTGTATAAAGTGTGGATGCTGTTTTGCGTTAGTGGGTTAATAGAAACAACTGAGCACAAGGCAGAAGAAAGAGCCCATCATCACCTTCTTTGGTGAGGGTCACCTCAAAACTCTCTACAAGGAAGGGAGAAAAGATAAACCCAGATCAGTAAAGGAGGAGGTAAAAGATAAGAGGTTATACAGACAGGACAGGAAGGAAAGACAGTCACGCGATTTGCTTACACAATCACTTTGAGAAGAGTCGACATTCAGTTTGTCATAAGCACAAAAAGTCTTCTGCCAGTTGAAATAAAGAAGGGGTTAAAAAAAAACATATTAAAAAGCAACTTCTGCCCAAGTTTTTGCCGTTTTGTTAATGGCTCAGACAAACTCTTGGAAGAAAGAACTAGTGAAAATACAACTAAACTTCAAATGCCATCTGACAGGGAAAACACAAAAAAAAAAAGACCCATTTTCCGCTGTTCAAACTTGTTGAGTCACTTGGTGTCAGTGTCTTTAAACACACATCTGGTTTACCTCACATAGCAAGACACTGTGCATATAGTTTCTGACAACTGGCTGATTGGTTGATTCACTTTACTTGATAATCGTTAAAAATTTATGGCTTTACAAAGTGATGCCCAAGTATGAGGACATCTTGGAGTACAAATCTAAAAAACAATGAGGTACAATACAGCTCAAAAGCTTATAATCATGTTATGCCTTTTCTGCTGTGTGGATTAAGGCCCTGGCTGACTGAGTCCAGTCAGGGCCTCTTGTGGGCTTGCCCATTTTGCTTTCACCTAGACAATTAGAAATGGATTTCCCATTAGAGGTGGCCGTTTGAGTCTCACCAAGCAATGGGAGCTCTGGGGTATCCGCGCTCAACGCAATGCTAATGACCAGCCACGACCTGAGAAATCCCAGCATTTCACTGGCCAAAGCTAGGGAGGCACTGAAACTGCATTTTATCGAACAATACTGAGTGCAGATCTAATCCATTACTTTCACTGAACAATGTAGCCTTGGACCATTAGTTTGGGGTCATTGAATGCAACAACCAATAAAAAAAAATCCACCTTTTTCCAGCCATTTGAGAAGTGCGGGCTCGTATGTTGCAAAAATGCAGAATATGAAGACCTTATTTTTATTTTTGACACAATTCACAGTGTTTCAGCCCATTGTGGCCCAGTACTGGCATCAATGCCGATACCAGTGTCAATAATAATGATACATGACTAGTCACGGCTCTCAGCTCCAGCCAGTAATCTCCTGGTTCTGCTGTTACATATTGATTCTGCAGCTCTTAACTTGCCATATTCAGCTATTCACTTGTGCAGTATAAACACAGAGAAATATAGATGTGAGAGTGTTAATGGCATGACGAGTCCATTCATATTCAGTGGGGTGGCAGTTGTGCTGTAGATGCAGAAACAAGAATAGCTGTTGTTAGAGAAGACCATTTTCCCCTGTCACCTCGTCTAATGTTCCTAAAGCAAGTAACCCAAATCTCGTGGGTAAATGTTCCCTGTTTTGTGTCCCTCGCTTGTTCTTGAGCACAGCCATGCATGAATGCTGAGCTCATTTTCAAGCTTACAAGGGCTTAGGTTTCAACCATTGCTGCTCCAATCTGCCTCACTGAACCCACATATGCACACACACAGATTTAGATGGGCATTTAAAGCTAGTCGGAGAGAGCATCATGCTAATACACAATCACAGATGCCCTGTTACGCGGTATACATTCATCTATTCACACTGATATCTGCTGATTTGGGCTTGCGCCTGAGCATCTGTGGCTAGTCGGTCAGCTTTACAGTGAACTTTGTTTGGTGGCACAAAGGGACGGAGCGGGTGGAGGACGATGGCATAGCAGAAACAGTCACCCCTGCTGCCACGTAAAGCCAGATCGCTGGCTCTTTGGGAGAGCTAGTTCACAGGGACACGCTGTCCATTTGCAAAGCCCGGCTCATCAAAAAAAAAAGGAGCCCCAGCTGAAAGAAGAGAAAGCACGGAGCTCTGTATTGAACACTAATTTACTGTGAAAGGAGACGAGCATCATGCAATGAATGGGAATACTATTCAGCTCCTCTCCCTTTGAAATCATGGGCTGTCTGCTTTGGTTCTCCACCTTAAAAAAAAATGATCGACGCTTCTAGGTTGTTTGAGTCAAATATAGTATAGATCTAAGTTAACCATTTCAAAACAAACTACACAATGTGCAGTCTAAAACATTTGGCTTCTTCTTTGAGATCGTTACTTGCATGGTAAAAAAAAAAAAAAAAATCCTACTTATTCAATCAGGGGAAGGAATCTGAGGTAAATATGGTCATAGCAAGGCGAGTGGGGGCGTTTGCGTAGGGAGGGCGTAGCTGACAAAAGATCACAGAACTCATGGGATGGAGGGAAATCATTTCCAGTGCCATGGTGCTTTGAATCGTGGCCAAAGTCAATCCTGATGTGATTAAAAACTCCGGGCCTAATACTGCCTTGGCACATAAAGCACTCTAATTGTGCCTCTCCTCTGGGAAAAAAAAAAACATTAAAGGGAATTTTGACTGATCTGGATATCAAAAGGGCCAATGTGGGAGATATGGAGGCCAGCTGTATACAACCATGTCATAAAAACATCAAATATGCAGAATGCCATCTAACCAGAGATGTCTGCTACCAGAAATGCATAAATGATTGGCTATTGAGCTGTCGACAGAGGAAGGAGGTGGGGTTATTTTATCCTTCAGGATTGATTTACGATAACATATGGTGTGTATATGCTCACATATAAACTGAAACATCTATTTCACAGATAACATCTCAAATTGTGGATGTAATTCGTGGTGTAAGAGTATCCATAATATAAAACAAACACCAGTGACAGAAAGAGACATTCACATATCAAACATGAAGAACTGATAATCACAAAAACATTAAACTGAGACAAGATTTAGGGCTGCTCTTCCCTCATTATAAGCAAAACTTATTCTGTCTGAGATACACAAAACTTCAGTTAAGTGTATAAATAATTCATGTACAATATGATCATGTCCCTCCAAAGTACACATCAATTCCCTCGCAATTTCTCTCAAATTCACAGTGCTCTCAGACGAACCACTTCTTTGTATCCATCATGTAGAAAGAGATCTCAGAATCTGTGCGTGCACAGTGCTTAATATGCGTTCTCGTTTCTTTCATGTGAAATAAAAGGAGAGGAGAGGGGAGTAATTCAGGGTAAATTGAAGTAGAGCGAGTTCAGGAGCAGCAGTGGCATTAAAACCCCTCTCTCACCTGCATAGCGCAGCGGAGCATCCTTGTCCAGTGCAATTAGAGGAGGGTCCAGCAGTACTTTGTCATCATTTTCTGTTACGATCCCGTGGTACGTCGTCTCAATCCATGGTTTGTGCTTATTAACTGCAGGAGAGATACAAAGAGAGAAAATGTCATGGTTTAGTCAATGGCAATCATTTCTTCCTGAGGCGAAACGTCTTAATATGCCCGTTGTTTATTTTTCTCTCTCACCTGCACTAATTAGTAATTTGCATCTCTTCTTTCTGTGCTTTTAATAACAACATTTCATCAGTGTTTTCTCACACCACTTGACCTTTATGTTTTATCACTGCAGCTGCTAATGAGGTTTGGGTATTTTTCACAATATTTTAGAGGCACCAAAGGTATCATATACAAGGAAGGAGAACCAAGAAAGAGAATGGCCATTTATGAGGGGCATTAATCAGTAAAATCAGCTGGTAATGTGTTTGGTTATAATGGAAACCAACATACTTTTGGCCCTCGAAGGCACACTAATCTACCCTCTAATCTACAATGTGCTGATATTGTTTTGATCAGTTTATCCAAACTGAAGCCAAAGTCTTTGCAGAAGATTGATGAAACGCTGCTGCACGCCAGGTGATGTTCTGAGAAAGGGACACAAGCTCAATACACATTAGTGCATGAAGTCTGACGGAGATATCACTGGGATGATGAAGGCTCTGGTGATGACTTTCAGCCCGGAGCGTGTACAGCAGCATTGGGCTCATTACAGCTTTGTATTCGCATCGGACTGGGAAACAGCCCAGCCGCAGACAGAATACTGTTTTAGCTGGCGGCTGCAGAAAAAAAAAAACCTGCAGTGAGTGACACATTTGGGGCTGGATTAGAAAACACAGTTGACGCGAGGGAAACGGAGCTCTCTTACAGCCAATATGTGTTCACTCCAGAGTCGAGGAGTGGCCGGCCTCCCTGTGCTGCTGATCTGCATAGGCGACACTGACACTGACAGACAGCACTTTGTGGGAGACAGAGAAGCTGAGTGACCAGGCACATGTCCTCTGCTTGGACGACCTAAACACAATATGGCAAAACAAAGATCAAGTACATCCATTTATTTTTTAACAGCAGAGCGGCAGAATAAAATAAAAAGGTATGCTTTGTGTTTTTAAAGCTCCTGAAGAATGTAGGCAATTCCTCATAAAGACTAGTTGCATTTCAGAATGGCAGAGCTTGTCAAACTCCATTCAGAAGGTAATCAGTTTCAATGTGAACAGCTGGATGAATGCAATTTGACCAGGTCACGCTTTCAAGCTAATACACACCTAATACACAACAGTAAACCAGTGTGAGAGCCTAATCAACTGAGAGGAGAAAATCACTTAATTTAATGCACGTTACTCTGGTGCGGCCCAAACACAGCTTGTAAGCGGTGGCCCAAATGTAATGAATACAAAGTAGAAAACTGACCTGGTTAAATAAAAATCCATCTTGCGTTAATAATAATCTACCTCACCCATGCCTTCGGCTCAGAGAAAGACTTAAAAAGCATCATAATCTGCCCAAGGTGCTACAGAGAGCTTTTTTTCGGATTTGTGGAGACGCATTTCTTGAAACGAATGCTGTATTCAAGCGCTGTTAAAAATATGACTGCAAACAGAGTACACAAGTGATCCAATAAAGTGGTAAACACAACTGGATAAGTGAGAATTTTCCATGATACCTGAGTTCTTGAGATATGTTTTTTTTTCACAGGCAAAGAGCATGTAATCTGCTTCAAACGCTTGAGGCTTGTTTGATATTTTGTTTGATATTCAGTGCAAATAATTGGGAGTAAACAGATACACAACCACTTTTGGCAAACAGGTCGAAAGTAAAACATAATTTGTATGCTTGATGCACATTTTTGCTCTTCATTCTGCCACTGAGCACAAAGATGCTCTGTGCCAATTGATTTCTAGAATAACAAAAAACCCCACAAAAGTCCCTGCATTTTGTTATTGTTTTGAACCAAAACCAACTGAATGGTACTGAGTTCAAGGAGCACGTGAAGGTAGTACAAGTGAGACAGCTACAAGCATGATATTTCATTTAAGCATTTCTGAATAAATTTTGGACATTTTGATTGTCTTCGTTGTTCCTTTCTGTTAAAAACAATTGAGGATTCAGCCGAAGAGCTGAGATAGTTTTAGTTTTTAATGGCAAAACCAGATTGGTATGATGACAATGTGAATAGTGTTGCCTAATACTGCCTGCTTCATTACGCACTGTAACACATCGTCTATGTTTATCCAATTAAGAGAGCACAATGACACATTCTAGGCACAACAACATTCATTTAAATAGGCAACCTATTTCAATAGTCAGCACACTAATTACTGTGTGAGGCGAGTACAAAATATTGGTGCCAAATGCATTCCTGGAAAAGCAAAAAGGTTTTGTCTTGTGCATTCCATTTATTGCTAAAATACGACAAAAAGCTTTTTAAAAATGCTCAGTTGCTCAGTCAGGCTAATGCTGATCCAACAAGCTCCTGCAGAGTCTAACAAAATTGTCTCTTGTGAGAGGAGCAACACAATAGATCCAGAAATTAAAGCATACAAATTTTACCCTTAGAGCCATTATAGTCAATTCTCTTCAGCACAATACGTTTTGTACATCCTTACTGGGGTATCCAAAGCTGGAACTAGACAATGGGCACGTTCCTCAAATTTTAGAACACAAAAATTAAACACGTTTAAAATGTACCGGATGACATGAACAACTCTAACAAAAGTAAATGACACAAAATGTTACAAGTCTTCAGTAAAATCTAATTTATGAGAAATTACCAAGGACAAAGCAGTGAATATTTCCTGCCATTTTCTTTGACACAAGTGACTGCAAAAAGGACAAAAATTTCCTTGTTTAAAATTTGCTGGAATCTCCATTTTCACAATTATATTCCATTTTGTATCATATAGTAGAGTCTGTTTTTTTTTTTTTTTTTTAATCCAGGTAATTTTTTTTTTTGGCAAAAACACTGGACAGCATTGGAATTGATCAAATCCAATAAATGGTTTTGGCTGTGTGTCTCATGACCCAAAGTGAAGTGGTTGTCTTTAGACAGATTGCCGGGCCAGACTACTCGAATAATCTGCTTTAGCTGCTGCAGAATCCCGACCTCTCAGAGGAATTGTTAGCCAGGTCACATGTGGGCCTCCCATTTGTCCATGACTCAAGCCTTGTGCGCTTGGGGAAATGCAGCCACGATTGACTCAGACCGGCACTTCATTAGCTCGCTGCCTGCAACTCATGCCACTAAAAGGACATGCTTTCTATAGAAAACAGCATCATCAAAGATGGAACAGATACAAATGGTACAAATAGAGAATGGTAGGGCTTAATCCTAACAATAACTTTTGGGTAAACTGAACAAGGACATAGGAACACGGCACTGTGCCCAGAACATGTACATACATGTTAACCAACTTTTGAGACTTGAAAAAGTCAGGCTGTGCCCAACTCAGATCAGGTTTGGCTGTTCAATAGAATGATTCATCTATCTAGTTGCTTTGTTTTTTTTGTTTTTTTTTAATCATACCTTTTCAGGCACTAAGAAAATGCACTGGTGCTTCAGTGTTGATAGACCATGTTGATAATAATCAGAGCAGTCATATTCAATTATAATCAAATGCAACAGAGTCAGACAAACATTTGAGCACTTAAAATCTATACATTTCAGAAAGACCACTGCACATTAAGTGCCAGCCAATGTGAATTACAGTGCAGTTTTGTCAAAATAATGACACATAGCATTTAAAAAAAAAAAAAAAAAAAAAAAAACAGTACAGGGGTATGTACCAAGTACCAAGTTCTTTTTTGTTTTTTAAACATTAGGTAATGTAAGAAATTAAAATTCTTAAGCAAATTATTAAATCATATTTTTTTCAGTGTCAAACCTATATTAGTTTCTTGTGGCAGCAGCATGACTTTGTGGAGTGTATTTTTGCTCAACAAACCTTGCCGGACATTACTGACTGACCACAGAAGTATTACAGAAACACTACAGGCTGAGGTGTGTCAATGTGCCTCTGTGGTTCTGACTGTGACCACATATGTTGATTTGATTTGTCACTTTGATCATGAAGGTGTGTCTTTGCAGAAATAGGCCACATAAGATAAATTTTATTGTCCTATTGCAATGCACACTGGTTGTCTTGTAGAAAGAAAAAAAAATGACTCAAGCTTCTCAGTCGACTGCAGGGGTAAGTTATTTATGATTGGAATAGTCACGTTTCAAAGGGCACCCCTATGAAAAACAACTGTATTTTAAACAGTGCATTTCACCCAGTGCAAAATAATCTGTTGTCCTCACGCCCACTGGCACAGACACAACAATTTGTGGTAATTTGGAGGTCAGACATCTCTGTCACAGCCAGTCAGCCGTGGACTGGGTTCTGAATCTCAGGGATGTGTGGTCCATTAAGCCTCCTAGGGTGCAGCCCCTCCTGCAATTCCAGTTGTGAAATACATATTGTAAAAATCATTTCTGTTATTGTTTTGTGTGTGTGTGTGTGTATACTTTTGTTACTCTGACAAAAAACATACATTATTTACAGACACGTGCCATGATGAATGTAAAAGCGCTGGCTACAATCTTTATCCGCATGCCAAAGGGCGTACCCTGATTGGCTGACCCTAAAATAACTGGATCTGGGGCTGAAATTTTATGCCTAAGCAATGTTGCCAGATAGGGAATATTTCCACCACAGGGACTGTTGCTTGCTTGCAATACTGTGGTGATAAAGGATACTTTTTCAAACTTCTAGAAACCGCTAGCCTAGCTGCTAGCCACCTGCATCTGGTTGCCTGCTACAATGTATGGCACATGCACGCGACCAAAATACACCAAGCTACCCGGGACTGTAGTCCCACCTAGTGGAAAAGTCACGCTGCGTCACTGGTTGTGATACACACGATACATACTGCACAGAGCAGCAGAAATAATGAGGAAAGGCAAAAAATGAGTATGTTCACAGATGGCGAACTATTAGACAGAAAAATGTGATGCCGGTGACTGTCGGCATGAAAACAAATGAGGCAGACCCTGGAGGCTTCTAACAAATTCAAAGCAAACTGCACCACTGCTGCGGATCATCACTCAAATCAAAGCACCCTTTCACTCAAACACCTCCTGTGAAATGTAATATAAAACAAGACTGAATTCAGAGCATGAAATGCACACATACATTGTGTGAAATTGCCAACAAGGCCCTTATGACAAGATAGCTTCATCATTCCCCTCCAAGCCGGAGTGAATGGGAGGAACATCTGTTGTGCTGTGACTTGCCTCACAGAGAACATGTGACACAAAGCAGCAGATCAATGAAGCACTAATTTGCTCAAAAGCCAAAACAATTCTTCTTCTTGGCGGTGCTAATTGGATGATTTAAAACCATTCCTGTATTCGGAACACAGGAATACTTTATTATTATATATTATTTTGATTATGTGGGAGTGGCTAGCCTTCAGAAGGAGGAAAGCTTTAGGACTGAGATGGGAATGAGATTAGGGAAAGGGCTTTGAAGTGGCTGATGTGATTTGAAAAGGGCCTGCTGCCGTGGCATAGTTGAGGATGTTTGGCATGGCAGGCTGCCATTTTCTGACTTCAACTTTATGATGGAACCAATTCATCAGATGCAGTGCACACTCACCGCTGGCCCAATTATGACTGGGAGTCTATCAGTCCTCCTCCCACTTAGAGATAACATGAGAGAAAACCTCAACCTTGACTGTTTTTACAAATTAACTGGCACCAAGCTATCAAGACTCGAGAATATGATGCCCTGAGTGGCACTCAAAACAGGTCTGGAAAGTCTGCTGTACCAGACAGAGCACACAATTTGATGGCTGACCCCAAAGCATGTTTTAGATGAAAATGGCTATTTCCATTTATATTGATATTTTCATTTATACTGACACACATTTCCACGGTATGTCATTACATAAGTGCTGCAGGAACAGCGAATGAAAACTGGCACAGGACAAGGATCAGTATTTATGAATGTACCATGTGCACCTGGGAGACACTCTGTTATTATTTCAATGTCATGATATAAGACTAGACATCGCCTAGTGGCAAGGGTTGAGTTTTTCTGATTTTTAAGGTTGCATTGAAGTAAAGGGACGCAATATTCTGAACTTATTAGACTTATTACACATGATATGACATCAGACCATACGAAATACAATACCAAATGGGTCACTTGTTGCTCAATCCCATGCAGAGGGGCAAGGGTCTTAAACTAAGCACATCAAAACAGTGTGGGGAAACATTACTCAATACATTAAACACAAACACATTTTCAATAGTCTATGCAAAACATTTCATCCATGTTCCTGTGCGGCAAACAATGTGACATGCAGGGCACAATAATGCTCCGATCAGTGACACTTTTTAATGCGCCTCGTTTACAACATCATCAAAAATCATCATCAAATCACCGCTGAAAGGCAAATTACCCTGTGTTTACCATAAGCCACGAGTGGTGAAGATAAAAGAAAAACCTGCTGGACTTGTAATGTTCAAACCATTCAACCATTACGGGATGCCTTGAAAGCCAAACAATAAGCATGGAGGCTCATTAAGCTCATTTACTGTGTCTAATCGCGCAACAGTGCAGAATGATAGAAGCACAAATGGCATCACGGGGTAAAGAGATAGGGCAGTTTACTACAATATTAGATCATTATGAATGTACACAACTGTAGTAGTGTTCGGGAAAAATGGATTTGGATGACCCGCCATCTAATTTTTTTCTACCAAGTAAACCTCAAATGTGTTCAAAGCTACACAAAAACACTTAATAACAACAATTTGATTTTCTTTGCAGCTTAATCATCTTACTGCTGAGTGCTTTTGTCAATTAACTCTTTGTCTAAAAAAAGTGATAATCTGCCCCAGAGGTTCTCCCACCATTGAAAAGGTGCAGATGCAGACAGGGTCAGTCATCAAACCTACCAACCCTAAAGTAATTTCATTAGTCTTGGTTTCAGTGCAGAGCTGTGAGGTCACATGATGGTCCACGTGTCATTTCAGAAGCTTTAAAATTATGGGGACCAGCACTGAATACTAATACAACTGGAATATTTTTAAGATACTGAATATGTAAATTGTATATTGGCTATTAGCAGCTTCAAATCAAAATTATTAGTATCCACCTCCAGCATGGCCAATACCGTCAGGTGACTTTCTACTGATCCCAATGCGTTTAGCTAACAAATGAAGCCCTGTCCTGCCAGAAACAGAAGCCGTTCAGAAATAAATCATGTATCAGAGGCTAAACATACACACAGACATGTGCTGGACACAGATGGTTGGCAACTTGGACCCACCCACAGCCAGGCAACACTGTACCTGGTATACAATCCTGTTACACAGCACGTAAAGCCCCTGGCATTTAATCCTATAATGGGATGCGTCCATTTCATTCAAGGTAAAAGGGCAAGCAAGACTTCTAACAAAAGGAACCAAGACTCGAATAAAAAAGCCTCTCAGATGGGCTCCTGACTACAAGCCATGTCCATTTTTTATAATGCGTGCCTGTGAGAATATGATACCGCAGTAACATGAGTAGAGATGTAGAATAACAATCAAGCATCGACATTTTAGAGTCTTTTTTCTCATCTACTTGTCCAAATAAGCGATAGGGTGAGGACTGTCATGTTAACATTTAGGAGTGAGAGTTGGGGTTTACTGGATTTGAAACATGGCTGACGTCTGGCCAGGCTGTGCTGTGCCAAGCCATTGACTGATCCGTCTCTCAGATGAGTGTACCAATGCCGCATCAGGGCCCCCTAAGATATAAAACCACAGCAATAAACGGCATTGCATAGTGAGGGCTTGACAGGTCTGGTTGCTTAGAAACATTCTGGATGATCTGTGGATTGTCCCTCGGAAGGAAACAACAACTCTTTCAAATCAACACTATAAAACCTACAGGCAATTTGTTAACATTTACAAATGCACTGCGAATTTTTTTTTGTGAAATCACTTATTCATCAGTGCAATGCTGTCCAAAATCTGACAAATGCTCTGGCTTCAAACGCCTGTGGTTCTCTTTTACAGCAGCAAAAAGAAGTGGTAAAATATTGACCATTCAGAGGGACACAAAAACCAAAGGCCCTTTATGGTAGGCCAGCTCTTTTATTGAAACCTAACCTATACAGTTTGACCTATTAACCGTGATGAAATACTTCCTGTGAGAATTTCAGGATCACAATAGGTCCTAGTAATCCTGAGATTCAATGGGATACACACATACACACACACACACACACACACACACACACACACACACACACACACACACACACACACTCCCCTCCGGATCACTATTGTGACATTTCCTCTTCAAAGGTTGGAAAACATCATTGTGCCTCTCCTCTGTGTACCAAATGTTTGCACGTGTCTAAATACTGTATAACCTTCACCACGGGCACAGACCTAACCAGATGACGCAAGCAAATTCATGGGCTACTGGTCACACTACACTAACCAACACCAACACCACAGCAGTCCACATTGCAGCCGCGTCATCCCAGCACATCATCAGTCAGTGATTATCAGATGAAGCCTGATAATGCCTGGGGGCCACTCGGTGTGTGTTGTGTAACGACGATGATGATGATGATGATGGCACGAGCAGGCGTTCAGGCACATTGTGGAGCTCTGTTTCACACATTTAGCTCACATTTTGCATTTAATTGAAGACAGCATGCAAGAAATCAGGTCTGTTTATTACATTCAACGCTGAAGCTCAACCACGCGACACGCTGTTTAATGAGACCTACACCTTCAGTAATACAGTAACTATATTGCCACTATTATCAGGTGACTTCAATGGTTAGTCAACAAGTGATTTGGGATTATTATACAGAAATGCATACTAACTACTATATATTACCACGCTGTTTACAAACATGGGTAGTCTCTCCTACCACATTGCTAAATTGTCTATAGTTAATAGGGTTGCCATGGTATACATAATATTAACAATATTTTCACATTCCGAATGCAGGAGGTTGTCAATTCATTTATTTGCAATAAACAAAAATCAGTCAACTGCGCAGCAAATATTTGATTAGCTAGAATGGTGATTTAATTCGAATTAATGCAAAAATGACAACCACAGGGAATGTAGGAGACAGTACATTTTCCTGACATACTGGTTAGCAGCCTGTCTCATAGCGGTTTGAGGCTAAAAAAGAAAAGCTTCTCAGTAGGCAGCTCATTATTAATATTTGGCCCACTAGCTGCAACAGCAGTGTTTCCACCGCAGAAAAAAAAAAAAAGGACATGTTAATTATGACAAGGGTGTGACTGTGTTCCAGGTATTAGTCAGACCTTCAGGTGTTACCAGGGAAACAGATCTTGCATGCAAAAAAAGAAAAGGAATAACAGCTGAAAACATGAAAACAAAAATACAAAAAAAAATCTGCAAAAACACAATTTACATGGTGCCTTGTAAGTAATCTATGACTTGCTGTCAGACTCCAGCTCAGGATTGGTATTAGGTTATTCAAAATCCCAAAAGCAGCTCTTTTTTCCAAGTAAACAGGTGCACTTTGAACAGAAAGAACCACAGGGCGCCTTCATGGCAGTTCAGGGGAGCTGACTATATTAATGTCAGTCAAAAATATCCACCACAAACAAATCGCCAACAGCAGCAGACAAAAAAGTGACAGTATTTGATGCATGCAAATTGAGTCAAAATTATTTCCACTGTGCTGATTAAGTGGATTCCTTAAATTCGCAAAGAACAAAGTAATCAATGGACTATCAGGTCACGGTCCGAGACAGCAGACACACTTCTCTGTTTGCCTTGCCTTACGAGGTGCTGTGATTGTTGACGCAAGCCGTCGTCATCACAAAGTGGCGACTGTTTCAGGAGGCCTCGGACACCCTTAAAGGAAAGGGCAGACCCCAGGGCCCCCGCTCCCTAAACATCCCGCTCGCACAGGAGAGCCTCTCAGTTTCCCTACCGGGCAACAGCATTTGTTTGTCCTTTACGCAATCACAACCGTGCACACCCCCGACGACCGGAGCGCTCCTCTGAAGAGGGGGGTTGGGAGCCGCAGAGCCTTGAATATGCAACTCAATCACCTCTCTGTGTGAGTGACACAAAAGAGCCAGTGAGAGTGAGGGAGTGTGAGCGAGATGCCTGGAGCTCTGCACAGGCGCTCGAGTGTAGCTGACCTGTGGTTCTGCGACTGCAGGTAATGTGCTCTCTGGTTACCTGTTTCACATGGAGTCTGAATTTTAATGCGTATACTACACACACACACACACACACACACACGCATAGCTCTGCTCCACAGGACCATATTTCTCCTGGTAACAATGGAGCTCTAGGGAGGAGGCCAGATAAGCAGCAGATCTGCCTTATGGCTTGAATTAAAAACCTGAAAACTCTGGTTTATATTACACTCTCTTGGTAAAATAACACAACACAAAATGCACATAAGCAGCTATTACTTTCATAGTTGAGATGTTAAATTTCAATGTCGACATTTTATTAAGAACATGGGAGTTTTTTCCTTCTTTTCACAGCGGTATCTATTGCATGCTATGGGCTTTTCAATGGTTTACTGCAATACAACTCCACATGATATCACTGCAGGATCCAGTGAAGCTTCTGTAATGGCAAAGCATAAGAAAAAACATTTCTTAACCAATGCTTTATTGTTGTTATCGTGACACAATATGAGGACAAATGAAATCTTGGCTTCTTTGTGTAAGTGCTGTTTAATGTTTGACAATCACATCTTGCTCTGCTGTGGTAGTTTTGTGTGATTTTGACTCCCTTCTTGCTGCCGGACACAACCTCCCAGCCAGCTGACTGACTGAGAGGCACAACTTAATATTCACAATTGAATGACCCATTCTTGATAGTTCACTGACTCCATTCAGCCACTGAGGGGACCAATGAGAGCAAAGTCACCACCGACCCAAATTGAAGCCAGTATTCTCAGAGCCTATCTTCCTGACAGCAAGTGGCAAATTACCGACTTGAAATGCTTCAACAACTTAGCACTTTCCGAGGATTATCTCATATCACATTCTTGAGGGGCTCGAGCGGTGATCATGCTAACAGTGACCACATTGTGAGGTGCTCACTCAAAATCCCGACCGCAAAGTCTGGTCCTAAAAGCCCTTTGTTCCACGGTGAATTCTATGAATAAATAGGGCAAAAATTCAAGAATTCATTGTAAGAAACGAAGCCTCCATGCAGGGTAAGTAAACTGTTATTAAGGGCAACACAGGCTGACGTGTTCACTTAAAAGTTGTGATTCTCCAATGAAGCAGTTTAAATCCTATTTCAGCGGCACGGTTGAGTTTTCTCCAACACAGCTGTACTTAATGACTGATCATGTTTGGGCCACGAATCCTGTTGTGACAAGCCACTTTTGCACAAACGCAATAGGCTCCATCAATCAAACCCACCTACAGTAACGCACTGAGGATAGATGACATTTTCTTTGTTATTTCCCTGCGGAAAAAGAACTGACACATTCAAAGTAAAACATCTCTACTGAATTGTAATAACACAAAAAGTACACATTTTTAGCAAAGCCTGGTCATTGCTCTTTTGATACTTGATGATATCGTTTGAGGAAAAAACAAGCCTGTAAACTGACCCTGGATGATGGCATGCAACAGTGCTACTAGAACAGCATGGGAGAGGCGAACAATGTGGCTATTGTCAGCTGTGGCCATCCACATAGTTTGCTTTTACCATAACATAGAAATTCATGGGATGTGTCACGCTGCATTTGTCACACAGATTGTTGAAAGCTTAAAGCCTAAAATGGTAAATCTGAGTGTCTGGTACAAACCACAGAAAATGTAAGCTAATTAGCGCCGGGTCTACCAGGACTTTGATGGTGGTCAGAGTGGGTTTTGGCTTGTGGGTGCACCAACCCTTTATGTGACAGTTCAATGAAACAAACCATTTGAGTGACATGGTCACTGGCGGGCCAATAACAAAAAAATCTATATTTTTGCACTGCAGGTGACAACAGACAATATTTTGTGCCAAAACGCCTTTACTTTCGCACGTTTTTCCTATTTTGTGCCAGAAAAATGACAAGTGTTCTGTGTGTGCCTCAGTCTTCAACTCTTGTCAGGGTGGAAAAGGCTCTGAAACAGCATTTATACAATCATGTGACACAGAAATTCTCCACTGAAACCCAGACTAATGACATTGCCTCAGGGTTAGCAGCACCTTTAAGGCTGAGTAAGTCCATGTATTCAACAAAACAAGGAGAAACTCTGGGATAGATTGCTACCTTTAAATAAATAATCAACTTGCAGAAACATTATAGGGCAATGAAACTGATAAATAAAAGGAAAAGGAAATACAGCTTTAAGTGCAGGTTTTTATCTTGTTTTATGGGGCTGTGGTTAGGAAGGAACCTCCATCATGTCTATGGTGGACTGCATATGTAATACACGGTAAATATCGACCTAATGTATTGGTCTAACTCCAACAGACATGCAATTTTCAGTGGATCAATGTTCATTTCACTTATGAATAAGACTGAGAAACACGACTGAGTAATCACAGGGAACCCTTGCACGTGATCCAGCCTGTAATATGTACTTAATCCCCGCCTTGTGAAGAGAGGCATATGTTCACTCCGGTCCACACAAAGCAGGGTATCCAATTTGTTCAACTAGAATTTGTTAATTCGATGATGAATGAGCCAAGTAAACTTCCCAGTGGCCAATTTCCTTTGTCTGGGTTGTGTGTGTACACAGAAAAAGCCCATACATCTCAGGCCTCAGCATGCACTGAGGAATATGGGGACAGCCAGCAGACTGCTCATGGTAGCAGAATGAGAAAGAGAAAGAAATAGATTACACGGGAGGAACTGGAGACCTTGGGAAAAAAAAGTGACACAGCAATGAATGATAAGAGAAATTGGAGATAAGAAACACAGGAATTGCTTGGAAGGTGCTATGGAAAACAAATACACTGGTAGACAACACCTGTAAGGGTTAAAAGTCCAAAACGCTTGCTTGGCTGCTTGGGTGGCCTCAGTCAGATAATACAAAATGACTGTTTTTGCACCAGTTTTACCCACACTGATGTTCCCATCCTTTCTGTGTAATGAAGCCTGTTGTGTGGGTAAAAATTTGGATGTGCTTTAAAATGTCACTTCGACAGATTCATCAAAAACTATTATTGTCCATGTAATTAGTGAAAAATGCTTTGTGGAGGCGAACATACTGAGAACCTCAATATATTTGCCAAAGCTGGCAAATTCACCTGAACGTGCTCCAGCTCTACCTCAGTCTGTTTCTATAGTGACAGCAAAATATCAAGGTAAAAAGCTTAGGAGAAGCCTGAAAGGTTTTAGAAAGCTACAAATGATACAGCAGGGCTGCTTCATGGACCACTGCAAGGTGGCCGGGAATAAAAGAATCAACAGCAGGCTGGGGGAAACACAAAGCTGGACTACAGGTGGTGGGTTGTGGAGCACCAAAACAGGAAAATGACCTTTAGACAATAAAAGATAAGCCAAAACCAAGATGGGGATTTCACAGCTCCACAAGCTGATAAGAGCCGGGAAGTCAGCAGGTGCACCACAGCCAGACACATGGCTCAAAAAAAAAGTTTCACCTGCTCCCCAAAACCAACCGTCTAAGCCCTTTTCCCTTTGCTTGAATGAAAATCAAGTTATTGCTTTAGTTATCCCAGCCTCCCTTGTCCACTCATTCTCAGCTGCTTGACATGGCAACAAGCTTATTGATGGCTAAATTATGTGCCACCATCTTCCTGTTCTCTCTATCTATTCCTTTATTTGGTCTTTACTGTACAATCTGTCCATGCTTTCCATTGGTCTGTACTTCACACAGGCTGGTCTCCCTCAGAGTCCAGTTCCACGCATATAAAATGGGTGTGCCATTAAAGAGAAACAACACATAAAAAAGGCCTCAAGCATATCCGTACCAGTGACTAATATGCACCTGCCTTCACACAGCTTGAGACCAGCAGGCTCACACTGAGAGGTCACCGGATAACGTCAACATGAAGGCTAGAAATTCATGCAAAGAGGGTTTGTTCATCTTTGAGTAGCGAGCTGCTGGAGGGAAGGTGGACCGCCCTGCAGCAAAGAAAGAAAGGCATGTTTCTCCTCTGTGTGTCCGTCCGTCAGTGACACTGCAGTGTGAGGAACGCAGTAGCACTTTCGGGCCCTCTGTCGTAAGTAGGCCCAGACCTACTAAAGGCTTTTACTTAGCCTGTGATCACAACACATTAAATTTTAAATCCACCCGACAAAGCAGGGCTTGTGAAGAGGATCTGCAATGCGTAGCCAAGCTCCGTCCTGGTGCGTCTACAACGTTTGCCAAACCAAGCATTAGGCATACTAATGGAAGAAAATAGACCCTGTGTGGTTTAATAACACCAAAACTAAAGAAAAAAATGTCTACAGCCGCCTAACATAAATTATGATGTTTATTCAAGGTGACAGATTGGCGTCTTATCAGACCTCCTGAACAATAGTCTTAAATTGGGTTATGAGATGAACACAGACAGTAGACACGAGGAGCAAGTTATTTTTTTCTAGCACAATTTCTGTATTGGGTTAAACATATTTTTAAAACCTAAAATAAACAGTTAAGAAACGCCCGGAATAGTCTGGTACCCAAAAATAGATTGAACGCAGAAGCTGGAGGGGGTCGTTGCGTTGGCCTTGATATTATCTATAAAGTCGCCTACTTGGGTTTTTATTATGTAAGGTGCAATGTTACAAAATATCAATGATAACAGCAGGAAAAAAGTAACATGTTTAATGCTGCGTTTATTGACTAAGATGGATACAATGTAGCGGGATGCACTTGCTGCCGGCGGGATACTTCACATCCATCCGCTGCGGCTTCAAAGCTGACCATCCCTGAGCAGGTTCCTCAACACGCATCCCACCGGAGTGCGTACCCCCGCTATATCCCAGCTACCGAGCCAGCACAGGGACCGCCAACGGGCTACACTATCAACTCCCTCAACCATATTTCCAACCCATGACGAAGCCTGTCTGACATGTATGTGGCCAAACACAGCGAGATAAAAACAGACTGGGGCTTAGTTACCTTTAGCTGCCTCCACCGCACATAATAGTCCGAGGACCAGTCCGACAGCGGATGCAAATTGTTTATTCCCTCGGAACCGCATCCCGAATTCGAGCTGAAACGCGGGGTGGTGAAGAACAACCTTCTTCTGCTCTCGCCGGTCAGGTGGAATATTAATCTAGTGAGAAAAATAAAATCCAGAAGATGTGTGTCGGTAACCACGGTAGCTCTAAGATGGCCGTCGTCGCCACCGCCGCTCTGCTATCCCCTTCAATCACCGCTCTCTCGCAGTTTTGCAGCTTGTTGCCTTCAGGTGCTGTCGGACATCTGCTAATAGGGGTTTAAGCGCACGTAAATGAGCGAGGGTACATGCAGTTTCTTTGCTTTGTTCGTTCGTTTTTTTTTTGTTTTTTCTTTTTGTTTTTGTTTTTTTTCATTGTGTGAGTGTTTGTTTTGTCTTTATTTGTCTTTAACTGAAGAATAATGTATAAGTACATGACAAGTGTGTACATTTTATTCGAGAAAAAAAATCTAATTTCATAGCAAAGAGAGATATAAAACCGGATAGGATAAGAAAAAAGAAGGGACATGTATATGAAATAAAATTATGAGAGTACCAAGAACAAATAAATTGCATGAAAGTTAAGTAAATGGTTAAAGATAGATAGATAGATAGATAGATAGATAGATAGATAGATAGATAGATAGATGCTACATGCAATCCTGTAATTAAGAAGAGAAATAATTGCGAGATGTGACATTTGGAAGCTGGGGACATACAAATTGTGTCAATACTTTGCAGTGAAATAAATGTTGAAACCAAAACCTATAAAACATCAAACGTCCATTGTCCAGTCTCCCCTCTCCTTTACGTAGAGAGGAGCTCTGTGTTGCCCGATTTTTAAAACAACCATCAAAAAACAGAATATAAAAATTGCTACAAAGTCTGCTTTGTTATTACCGACCCCAAGATTTTGAATGCGGGACCAGACGCATTTAAACCCGGGAAGCTCATAAGTAGGAGCTTCGGAGGAGAACTTGAAGGCAGCATGAATCCAACAACGAGACCAATGGCCAGTGACGTCAATACTGTTATTGTGGGAGCGCATGCAGCTTCTTTAGCACAGACGGCTAAACTAAGACTCAGGGCGGGGGGCACATGCCTTCTGCTGGTGCAAAGGCAGTTGCAGAGCTAACAGACACAAAGTGATAATAAAGGGAAGTGCATGGCTGAATTAACCAACGGGACATACAGGGCCCGTTCCCCGGGGCCAAGAAGGACTCTGTGCATGGAGGGTCTGTGTTTGAATGTAGACATAACATTTGTAATTTATGTTTGCACCCTCACACTAACAGTCTTCAGTAGTTGTGCAGTGAGCTGTTGTCAGTATTGAGTATATAATGGGCTGCCACTTGACAGATGCACCATGAAACACTGGAAGGGCAGCGTGGGGGGCATGGAGCAAGCTTGTCCCGGGGCCCTTGCAGGATAATCCAGGCATGAAAGTGGATGTTGTAGGGACATGATACTGCTAGAATGTGACAAGACAGAATGTGTGAGCGACACGTGGATATGTGCACGCACTTAAACACACACATAGCCCAAGCTGCACACACAGTGCTGCCTGGGTCAGAAACGCGCTTTTCAATCATCCTTACATCCTCCCTGCCGATGTGCCTCTTTAAGACAGAAAAACTATTCCAAAACGCTGTTTGATCCTCAGCAGTCTGCCTCCAGACAGCCAGGCCAGGTGTGAACTGTAAATTTGAAGGACACCTCCATTCTTTGAGCTTATACAAGAGCAGGGTTTTTTTTAAATAAGTTGCTCATAGGTAGAACAACTTGTATAATATTAAATAAAATGAGCAGAATATTGATTCTTTATGGGTTAACCACTATTTTCACCCCACATGACAACATAAGATGGCTGTAACAGGTACGGGGTATGAGAATAGCAAAGCTTCGAATTGCAAATGTGGGTGGGGGTTGCTATCTAATCAACACCTTCAGATAAAGATAGCGCCCTTGAAGCGAAGAGGGTGCAACAGAATCAGATACAGAAAAAAAAAAAACTTCATAACATGCACATTACTTTTTACATTTTGCTGAGCAATGTTAATATGGCTCTTTCTCACATTTCAAATGCATTTGTATTGGACATGAATCTGTCTTTTAAAACACCAGAATGGCTCGCTGTAATCATGACGATTAGGATAAGGGTCTATAATTTATTTGCATAGTTTCCAAAATTAAGTTGTTGCCTCACAACAAGTTCATATTTTTCAGTTTTATGCATGCAGGCAGGTGGCCACCATCCATACCAAGGGTCACTCTGCTGGTTCAGTATCTAGCTATTGGAGCTGATGTTTAAGAGCTTCTTTTGAGAAAAACTAAAATTTATCTGCTGATATCACTTGTCAAGATGGAGATTCTTTGCCATGTGTAAGCTTTGTGACATGTCATCCTATTTCTCTCATTTCCCCTGTCTAAATAAATAAAATCAAAAATGCACAGATGCAAAAAGATCATCTTAAAAAAAACATGCATCAGTCAAAAGAAGCACCTTTATAAATGTTGTCATTAGGATTATGACCCAGACATGAGAGCTCAAGCCAGTTTCAAGAGTTTCAATTATCACAGGAGAAGTCCAGAGAATGGCCGTAGTTGTGTGAGGCCACAAGTGATGGGTCTATAAACAGGGACGGTCTATAGCCATCAGGCCGGCAGCAGAGCTAAAGCACAATGCCCGTTTGTTTCCACTTTGGCAAGACATGGCCGGGAGAAAGTGGAAGCCCCCCCACAGATGTCCAGGCCTCTGGGGAGGACAGAGCGGCCATTGTCATTCCTCTGGGGGACAACGGCAGGCAATTGGAGAGCTTGGGAGATACGTGTGAGACAGTGGCAGGCCATCAGCAAGGTGTTACTTCCTCTAAACCTGCTCACCCACTGCTGGGAGTGACCTCTGCTTTTAAACATTTCCATGACTGTGGCTGGCTCGTTGTCTGTTGCAAGCCGCTGGTAATCCTTCTCACTTTGTAATGAGATGTTTGTTGAACATGCGTCTATACCAGTTAATTAGCATTTTTCTAACACTGTTGGGGAGCAGTCATTTTCATTTCACTACTTTAAGTTTGAATACCAATTGTACTGTCAAATGCTTTCAAATTACAAATTAACTATGATTCAAATATAATACAGTACAATATGAGCCTCATGAGCCATTTCTCACTCATTGCCAGAAGTCATCTAGCTTTCAGTAGAAACCGTATTTATAGACAGTGAATGACAGTGAAGAAAGAAAGCGTAAGTAACAAAAACACACCTTTTGCAAAGGTTTTGAATCACTGCAACCACAAGAGGTTCTTCATACAGACATAACTGTTCACCAAAAATATTAGGCTGATAGGTCTAGTAGTTTACGAGAATGGCTGCATACAGGCACACACACTTTGACACACGCACAGACAGACACACACTACCAAACACAAGATCTCTCCGAGGCTGTTGCCTGGCAGAGATAACCAAAGAAAGTAGTTATCTCAGTTTGTGTCTAGATTCCTAAGTTTCAAAACGAATAATTGCATGTGTTAACTTTGAGCCTTGAGAGCAGGAGATCAACACAAATGAGATGATGACAGCAGATTCTCAAAGTCTCAGGTCAGACTTTGGGCTCCTCATTCACTTGTGTTACCTTTGCAGAGAGTTCTCATTAACAGAAAACTGAAAACAACCACTACAAATTTAAAAGCTTTCTTGTCAGTGGCTCCTTGGCATAAAATAAGCCTGAGGTTGCCATTCGTTTCAGAGGCTGACTTCACTTCTGAAGCCCCCAGACGAGGATTTGAGGATTAGATACACCACATTATTAGGGTGAGTGAAGGTCACGAACACCTCATGGCTGTTCGTGTTATTCAACATCTCTCCACCTCTGTTTCCATCCTTGAGCCTCAGTTTTTTTTTTCTGTTTTTTTTTTTCTAACGCTCTGCCAAAGGCAAGTTGGTTGGATTTATCCAAAGAAAATTATCTCTGTGTCTGAGGGTAAGGAGAAGGCGACACCAGGGTTTGTCTGCCTCTGTGGCTTGTGTGTGTCAAACAGATCCAGTTACTGGCCATAGGAATCAGCATAGCATGCTGTTGGAAACATTACTGGTGGCTGCAATCATATAGTGGGTGGTTGGCAGCAGATGGAGCATGAAAAAGAGTGTGTTATCGGGGGATTCAAAGCAGTCATGACCATTAAACACCATGACTTCTCAGTGTGCTTTTTCCTTTCCGAGTTTCTGGACCGCAGCTTGTGTCATTAACTACCCTGCAAAGTTCTGGCTTTCTTTTGCCGTCACAGCCTTCGCAAGACGTAGGAACCAAATCATTTGATGTACTTTTCGCATAAAAGGCTCAGAAGATATTGGAGATAATTGCTTGGAAGGTGCTGATTTAGAAAACCCACAGCTTCTTTTAATGAGGTCCTTACACGGGATATTATATTAATGAGGTATACAGTCCAAGTATGATTTGTTTTTCAGTGTGGTTGCTCAAATAAGAGTGCAGTATGTTTTTGAGAAAGTAGTCTAACATTTAAGTGGTCTGAAGAAGGCCTTGCGCCTGAAACGTCACACGGTGGCACACAATTAAAATCTGATGGGAG